>NC_020495.1:15702168-15709653 GCF_000184155.1 Fragaria vesca subsp. vesca
CTCTCTCTCTCTCTCTCTCTCTCTCTCTCTCTCTCTCTCTCTCGCATATTCTGTGTATGCATACGCACACATCTCTCCTGCTCTCTCTTTCAGTCTTTCAGTTTATGTGTGAAGGGCGCTGCAGATCCATTAATGGAGAATAAGGCAAAGGAAAATCATGTAAACACCACTTTTACATGGAGAATTGATGACTTCTCTAAGTTGAACAAGAACTGGCGCGCACTACTCTGATTCTTTTCTGGTTGGCGACTATAAATTGTACGTATTTTAGTCCCCTGTGCGTTTTATGCTGAAAGCCATCTTTGCTCCGTTAAGATTAATCTTATTATGTTAAAAATTTTAACCACAGACTATCGTTTTATTTTTTTCAACTCTATCTGCTTGATCGACCAGTCGGATCCTTATATGTTCAAAGAGGGGAAACCAAGAGCTAGAGCATAAAGATTTTACCATGTATTTGGTTGCTGATGTATCAGTGTTGCTGAATAGTACAAATGCACAGTTCAGCCTAACAGTGGTTAATCAACTTGAGAACGACAAGTCGATAACAATGGGTATATACATATATATTCTCCATATATTAACTATACTTTCTACTCAGGAACCCTAAACTTATACTTTCTGTTTGTCATGATAAGCATCCTGCATGGAATAGTATACGTACGTACGTACTCTTGTTTTCTTTCTTACAATTTGGCTGTGTAAATTATATATTGTTGTGGGTATGTTGTACTTTGTTCATCTTTTTACTCATGTGGTCAGTAATGTTTATATTTGAAATTTTGAACCATCAATCTCAAATGTCGACATTGATTGAATTCAATCATCCGTTTATATATCTTGACAGTATAGAGCTTCATAATCCCATTTTGAATTCCTGATTAATTAGTTTCTGTGATGTTGTATATACATATTGGTTTTGCAGTTGATGAGCGGGAGTTCAAAAAAACAACGAGACTTTGGGGATTCACATTCATGCGTCTAACTGGCTTTCATGATTCCAGTGCTGGTTATGTTGTGAATGGAGTGTGCATCATTGAAGCTAAGGTTGCCTTATATATCCATGAGGTTGAAAATTCGGGGTCCATAAAGGAGGAGCTGGAATCTTCAAATTCGGTCGATTCTGCGACGAAAGTAAAGTTGCTTCACCCGCGCCTGAGCCACCATGTGAAAACCATGTTAGTTCTGCTTCATTTGTGAACAAGGTACTAGATAGTGCTCGGAGAGTCAAAAAATTGAGAGAAGATGTGGTTGTTTTGGAAAATGAAAAGAAGAAAAGGAAAACATTGTTGGCTGCTATGGAGCTCGATCTTGATGTAGCGAAAGCAGACTTAGCAAAGGCAGAACAGGACTTCATCGGGGTAGGTATGGATGTTGAGCTAGGTGCCTAGGTTATGGAGACCTTAGCATGATATTGAATAACAACTAGATGTCTATTTTAATTTTTATCAAATAAACAATTAATATGCTACAACAAATCTATTGTCAGTTGAACTCAAATAACACTCTCGTAAATGAGAGAGCTCGATGTTGAGTTTAAAATGAAAATTATGTCAAGACATGAGAGTTAATATGTAATATTTTTCAATTTTTCTTTTTGTATTTTTGGTTGCATAAGTTGTGTTCAAATGAGCAATATAGTTAGCCTTTCGGCTTACATATATCACTCTCCACACACCACTCTTTCATTTTTGTCCAAACATCCTCATAGAGCCTGCCTAGAACAGTAGTAGTGTGCGTTACATCAACTGAAAGCTGTCTTTTTACCTCTTATGCGTCAGTTTCCAGCCACACCGAGAAAAAGCCATGGCCAGCAAACTCCACTGCCAATCTGCCATATTGCAGACCAATAATTCGGCGTGCTTTGCCGAAATGAGTTCAGCGACAGGCGCTGCACCATTTGCACACATGTTTCCAGACGAGTCTCTAATTATAAATTAAGCTCACTTCACCTTCTCTTGTCAAGTGATTAAAAGCTCCATCTACATTTATTTTCCACACTCCACTGCCGTTTAATATGATAGAAAATAACATACTACTGCCCTAAAAGAGAAACAAAAAACAAATAACCCATCTTTCATAAGATTTAAACAAAAAGGACATGAAGTCCAGGCCCACAAGAAATATCAAGCACGTCTGACTCCAAATTTCAACGTAAAAGGACTAAAATGCATAGATTCTTCAAATATTTACGAGCACTGCCATTGAGCAATATACGATCTTGATCTCTCTCTCTGATCTTTCTTGCTGATCTCTTTGTTCTCTTTCTTAGTCTACGAGGTCCCCGATGATGATCACAGTAGTCACCACCGCCATGACGTCGAAGTCGTTGTCGGTGACGGACTCGCTCCAAAATCCTCTTCCGTTCGAGATGACGCGGCCACTCATCTAGATTTGTTGCTTCTACACCGGTCATCTTTGTAAGCTTCTCCGCTTCTTCGTCGTCGAAGTCGGGGCTAATCTCGACGCCGTTTGCGGCGGTGGCGCCTCGGCTGTTGTCGATGGAGATTGGGATTGGGTCGGTGCAGAGAGAAGAGAAGGAGATTATTCCGATGAGGCAAATTAAGATGGATTGGATTCCCTTATATTCCTCTAGGGCAAAGAAAAGGTTGAAATTCTAAGGGAGTAGGCAAGTCTGGTTCCAATTTGCCTTAGATCTTCATGTTGGGATGAACACAGAGGAAGGCGAGCTTGAAGTAGATGAAGGAGGACCGTTAGATTAGCCTTAAAGCTCTCTCATCTCTACAAGCTATTGCCACAAATTTCCTCTCTTCTTATTTAAATTTCTGTTCCAGGAGCTCTTATCCCTAAAGGTATGAATACTATAAGCCACATCTCTAATCTCTCTCACAGTAATGAAATATTAAAATGGTATACTAATGGATGTGCAATTCTCTTGTGAGTGGTGAATTGAAAGTGGAGATATATCGAATGCGGTTATATTGATGTTTCTTATGCGGAGAAGCTCCCTCTTTGACTTCACTATTATTGAGATTCTCCGTTGCTGAAACGTTTGAACTTGGAGTAATAGATGCAATTGTCATGATAATGTTCAGTAGTGATCTAACCAGTAGTAGTAATAGTAGCAGAACTTGATTATCGGTAGTAGCACGGTGATCGAATACATCACGAAGACTATGCCGGTATATTGAAATCCTCAAAGACATCCAATTATAGTTTTGGTACTCAAAACTTGCTACTGCACGTACTGAAAATAATTGATATTACATTTGCTGAGCTATTGAAAACCTGCTACTGCACTCACGGAAGCTACGGAAGCTGCTACTACATTAGTTGAACCACTAAAACTCTGCTACTACATTTGTTGGAAGTGTAGTAGCAGCTAACTTTCTAGAAAAACATGCTACTACATTAGTTGAGCCACTGAAACCTGCTACTACAGTTACTGAAGTTGCTACTACACTAGCTAAACAACTAAAAATCTGCTACTGTATTTATTTGCTGAGCCACTGAAAACCTGCTACTACACTAGTTGAACCACTAAAACTATGCCAATACAGTTACTGAAGTTGCTACTACACTAGCTGAACCACTAAAAATCTGCTACTGTATTTATTTGCTGAGCCACTGAAAACCTGCTACTACACTAGCTGAACCACTAAAAATCTGTTACTGTATTTATTTGCTGAACTATTGAAAACCTGCTACTGCACTTACGGAAGCTGCTAATACACTAGTTGAACTACTAAAACTCTGCTACTACATTTGTTGGAAGTGTAGTAGCAGCTAACTTTCCAGAAAAACATACTACTACATTAGTTGAGCCACTGAAAACCTGTTACTACAGTTACTGAAGTTGCTACTACACTAGCTGAACCACTAAAAATCTGCTACTGTATTTATTGGAAGTGTAGTAGCAGCAACATTCCAGCAAGTGCAGTAGCAGCTAAAACAATATATGATGAGGTCTGATTTAATTTGTATTAGGTCAATTTGGTAAATTAAACCATGACACATGACAAACATAAAAGAATCTGTCCTTATTTGTTAAAAATTGTCCTTATTTTTAAAAAAGAAATGTAGATGGATGTTAATCTCTACTACTACTACTTCTACTGAAATTAACTGCTACTACACTAACTTATTGAAAACCTGCTACTGTATTTCATTTATTGAAAAATCTTGAAATGAGAAACTTTTCTATTCTAAAAACATATTTAATTAGTGTAAGGTTAGTTTGGTAAATTAAACTATGACACATGACATGCAGAGAAAAGATTGTCCTTAATTGTTAAAAACTGACCTTATTTGTTTAACAATAAGACAATGGGATTTATTTGTGTTTCAAATTCTTTTAAAGAATGTATATATGGTTTGTCGTTAATATAAATCACGGACTAAAATATCAGATATCGGAAGTCTGGAAAATAGAAATTATGATGGTCGGATATATCTATATTATATATCTATAGAATAGAGGCGTTGTGAGTCGTGATCGATATCCGAAGTCCTTATTTATCTATATTATATATAAGAACCAGAGTCTTCTTATTGTCAGAGTCCTCTTATTGAAAATTCAGAGGGTCTCTGGTTCCTTATATATTAATATAGGACACTTGTTTCTCGAAGTCCTTCCCAAATAGAGGCGTTGTGAGTCGTGACATAGTGAGATTGATTTCTGTGTGAACTGTGAAGTAGAGGTAGCCGAGAATGCCGAGCAATCAAGAGAAGGAGGACCTGGTTTCGGGATCATTCACATGGAAAATCAACGACTTCTCCAAGCTCAAGGTCGACAAGCTTTACTCTCAGGATTTCACCATTGCTGGTCTTAAATGGTAATCCCCTCTCAAAACCCTATCTACTTTTACAGAAAAGAAGCCCAATCTTACTTCATTTCTGCCTTGATGAAACATGCAAGATCATAGTTTGGGTTCTGCATTTCTCATAATTTTACATTCTGGGTAAAACTGGGTTTCTCCTAATTGTAACATTGTGCCTTGTGACATGTGTGATTTACTTGGGTTGATGGATCAGGCGGATCATTACAAATCCAAAGGGGAGTGACGTAAATCGGGTCAAGTACTTTTCAATCTTTCTGGGTGTTGATGTCTCTTCAAAATGGCCATCTGGGTGGTCTAAGTATGCCTGCTTCAGTTTGACTGTGGTTAATCAATTTAACTCCAACAAGTCCTTATCGGCGCCTCCTAGCGGTATATGTGATGCCTTGTACTGTTTATGTTTTTCTCTGTTTTTGCAAAGGCTGACAATGCCACTGGTGTCTTGGTATTATTGTTTAATTTGTTTCAGTATTAGTTGGTGATCATAACGAATTATTTCTTTTTTTGCATTCCTTGATGTTTTGGTTCACAGGAACTATCCGACAAGAGTTCAGTGAAGCCCAGAATGAGTGGGGTGTTAAAGCATTCATTCGTCTTAGTGAGCTTTATGATCACCGTGCGGGTTATCTTGTGGATGATACATGCATTGTTCAAGCCAAGGTTGATGTGCCATTTATTGTTGATGCACCGAGTATGGCATTTATTGTTGATGCACCGAGTATGGTTGATGTGCCGATTAAAGTTGAGAATCAAGGAAATGATATCTATGCTATTAGGGAGTGCTTGAATTTTACATTGCAGGAACCTTCAAATGTGAATTCTGTCCAATTGGATCCAGCCTCAGCGCCGGAGGCACCGCGTTCTGAAAAGTTGCCTATCTTCCGGGGTACAGCAACACTCGGTTCTAAACAAGCTGGCATCAAACTTAATCATGGTATGTCTGTTGTACCTTTTCTAGTCAAGGAACTTGGAGAAGTCCCCACCATCCCTACAGGAGAGCTTATAAATTTTAGAGGTCTTGGAAAAATAGAGAAAGCTTTTGTTCCCCTGTTAGAGGAAGTCTGTACGTGGTATCCTTCATTGATTGAGAGCCAAGACAAGAAAAGTCAAATGTTTACTGAATGTGCATTCACAGCCTTGGGTCGAGTCCTGCATTTTCTGCATACAATGAAGGTAAAGGATATGACTGAAGATGCCTGTGCTCAGCTTCGACTTTTCTGGGAGGAGCTTGAAACCTTCAAATTTGGCCTGGCTTGGCTGGAGCCTCAGGTGCAGTCTGCTTTTGAAAAGAAGAAGTTTGTGGAGAGGGCAGGTAGAGTGAAAAGACTGAAAGAGGATGTGGAATGCTTGGAGAATGAAACAAAGAGGCGGAAGGCTATGGTGACTGTTATTGAGTTAGATCTTCAGCTTGCAAAGAGAGACTTGGCAAAGGCAGAAGAAGGTTTCAACGAGCTTGAACTGGATAGTAAGCTTGGTTATGGGAGGTGTTAGTCCTACTGTAGAATTTTGTTTTTGAATGCGTATCAGCTGCAGGATATTTATGTGCAGTGTAGAAATTAAAAGTTTGCACAACTAGGAATCTACACAGGACGGGTATCGGAAAGCTTCTCGTGGTATGGGCTGATATTGCTACGAGGACTCAAAGCTTCATAGATTTGTTTCAATTTATGCTCTCCTATCTTTGTGGTCCTGCGTTGGCTGCTATTTTGTGTTTTCTTTTGTTAAGTCCAAGTCTATGACATTGCAGGAGTAATTTAAAGTGTTCAATAGGAAGACTTGCAGTACAGTAATGCAGTCTGCTTCAACTGTATGACTTGAACATGGGATATTCCTTCTGCGACCCTGTCAGTACCAACATAACATTTTTATGACATTTCTGTTCTTCTCTTCCTTACGCACGTACATCAACGAATTTTCATAACATATGAATCGCAGTTTCTTTTGCCGATGAAATTCATTGAGTGACTATCGACTTGCTCAGGTATGGACCAACTTTTTCACAGTGACTCCCCAGTCCAGCCAGAACAATTGGATGGTGAGGGCCTTGAAAGTTAGAAGCTGGATGCTGAATGTTGTTATGATATTTCTCTGGTCTGCTGTTCTTACTTCTTTAGAGTTTCTTTTGGGTCTGGATTGATACTGACGACCAAAGATACCTTATTTCTTAAGAATATCAGAACAAGGATGTCAGGCAACGTCTATTCTTGGAATCATGTTCCATTAACAACCAACTTTGGGTCTCATTACCTTGTTTACTATACCTCAAAAAATGGTAATTTAACTATTATAATCTATGAAACTCACGTCACTCGTCGAATATTTGACCTTGTAATTTACTAGCTTGACGTTGACTGAAATGGAGCTTTAAGTAACTGATCTCATACAGGTCCTAGAGGCGGGGGGGGGGGGGGGGGGGTGAATAGGCATTTTTCAGATTTTCGATTGCTTCTGCAACTGAGGATAGCAATGACTTGTGTTATCCCAGGTTGACAGGGTGCGAGTTGAAATAGTAAGAGACAGTAAAATAAACAATGAACACAAAGATGTTTTTTTCTCGCAGAAACCCTGAACTCAGGGAGAAAAACTGCGTGCCCCTAACTCTTGAAGGACAAAGCTTTCCAATATGTAAACCACTTCTTACACAATAGTTGCTCTAGGGATACAACAGCTCACTGCTATCCTACCT
>NC_020495.1:15710828-15712311 GCF_000184155.1 Fragaria vesca subsp. vesca
AAAGAATTCCTGCACCCAAGTGTGATTGACCTTAGGGAAAGAGGCCAAGGCATGGTCCCACTGCAAATCCTCAACAAACTCTTTCACTTTAGGATGCAAAGTATCAAATGCAAAAGACCTTTCAAAGACAATTCGCTTTTCCACAAGCACAGTGCAGAATAAAGTAAGAGCATCTTCATCAACAAAATGACTAAGAGGGGGAATCTTAGAGTAGAATACCTCATGAGAGCGCTTCTTGGGAGGGATGGTAGCATACATCTCCTCACTCCCAGACATGGAGGCTTTACCCTTACCCTTAGCAGAGGCACTACCAGAAGCAGAACCAGGGTTTTTGGATGAAACCTTGGCTGATTTGGAGGACGTTGGAGGCTTCTGGGATGGGGCATTGGACCGTGCCGGGAGTTTCACAGTAGGAGAAGAGGGCTGCCCAGAAGACTTGGAAGGCTTAGAAATCCAGGAAGCAGGGCGCTTAACTCGAGCCTGCTTCGATCCTGCCGACGCCGAGACCGGAGCCGAACGCTGCAATTCCCCGTCGGATTGGGGAGCAGGGGAGCAAGGGGAGGCTTGAGCAGCAGAAGCCACAGAGGAGGGACCACCACCAGAGGAGGCGGTGCCTTTGGCCATTTTAGCCGAAGGATTTGTCTTCTCAGGGAGGGCGCGTTTGCGGATGGCCGAGAGGGCATCGGCAAGGGTGGATTCTGCCGGAGAGGCAGCAGCAGAGGAAGAGCCTCCCCTTGAGGGGGTAGCCATCGGAGGCGCTTGGGGCTGAGAACCACCAGAATCAAAACCACCCATCGGACCCAGGGCTTGAAGTTTTTCAGAGACAGAAGGCTGCCCTGGAATGGAGGTTAGCCGGAGTTCCGTATTCATGAAAGGAATAGGAACAATAGCCTGAATGGGGTTGATATTGAGGGGGTCCGTGAAAGTGGGTTCATCTTCAAGGTTAACAAAGGCAGGATCAAAAGGAAATTTAGCCATGGAAGGGACAAGAAGGGAAGACGCAAAAGAGAGGAGAAGAGGGAACGGGTTTCGAAAGGTGGAGGAAGAAGGAAATGATGATTAGAAAGAAGCGGAAGCAAAAGATGATGGGAAAAGACACGATCAAAGCGTCTCGTAAACTACCACAGCCCACTAACCCACAATTCAAACGGTTATTTTAATAAATACCCGCCCAAGCTAGTAATGACACACTTAAGACCCCACACTAGATTCTAGACAGAACAAACCGCCTAGAAGAACCAATCCATGCTTCTGAAAGACACACATAAGCACATGTTGACAAAAGCAAAACACAGACCAGTGATAAGTCAAATCTCCCCCTAAGAGTATGCATACTGAAGAAGAAGAAATTGTTTGTTTCTGGGTAGAATAAAACAAAGGAAAAAAGAAAAAAAAAAAAACAAGAACAATCATGAATTTTAGGATGAAAGGTCACTGAAGCTACTTCCTTTGGTTTTTGAAATCAGTTTAAGTATAGACTCAC
>NC_020495.1:15713535-15714670 GCF_000184155.1 Fragaria vesca subsp. vesca
TCAGTTGGAACAAAAGTAAGTTCAAGCAGTTTCTCCTCCACCAAACCACGAATAAAATGATACCGAATCTCTATATGCTTGGTCCTAGAATGCAACACAGGATTTTTGGAAATGTTAATGGCGGAGGTATTATCATAAAATAGAGATAGAGTACCTTGCTTGAATCCATAATCAGTGAGCATGTGCTTCATCCACATAAGCTGTGTGCAGCAACTTCCAGCAACTACATACTCGGCTTGAGCAGTAGAAAGAGAAGTACAATTCTGTTTCTTGCTGTGCCATGAAACCAAATTGTTACCAACAAAAAAACATCCACCGGAAGTGCTCTTTCTATCATTTGCATCTCTCGCCCAATCTGAGTCACTATAACCTGCAATCTCAACATTTGTGTCAAACGTATATTTGATACCAAAATCAGAAGTACCAGATACATATTTGATGATACGCTTTACAGCCTTAACATGAGATTGCTTAGGATTAGCTTGATACTGAGCGCACACACCAACACTAAAAGCAATATCAGGTCTACTAGCAGTTAGATACAAAAGGCTACCTATCATGCTTCTATAGTGGGTCTGGTCAGCATCCATGCCACTCAGATCAGCATTGATCTTACAGCTAGTTCTCATGGGAGTTGGGAAGGAAGTAGAGGTTTCCATCCTAAACTTTTTCACAAGTTCTTGAGCATATTTTGACTGACAAATGAATAACCCGTCTTGACCTTGCACAACTTGGAGACCTAAGAAGTAACTAAGCTTACCACAGAGACTCATTTCAAATTCTTTTTTCATCAGATCAGTAAATTCTTGCACTAATGAATGAGAAGTAGAACCGAAGACTATGTCATCGACATATACTTGTGCAATGATGATGTGCTTTGAGGTGCATTTAACAAACATGGTTTTGTCAACAGAACCTCGCACATACCCATGATCAATGAGATGGCTGGACAATCTCTCATACCAAGCCCTAGGGGTCTGTTTAAGACCATAGAGGGCTTTATCTAATCTGAACACATGATTGGGATGGGTAAGACTCAGGAATCCTGGGGGCTGTTCAACATACACTTCCTCTTTGAGGATACCATTTAAGAAAGCACTTTTCACATCCATTTGAAATAATGTGAACTTCAAAT
>NC_020495.1:15716056-15717960 GCF_000184155.1 Fragaria vesca subsp. vesca
ACATACCTCGGGGGATACCAGCAAGCTTTGGTATCCCTCGTACAGCTCCTTTTGAAGAAAGCTTCACAATGTCCTGATGGTTGAGATGACACATACGTCTGTGCCACAGATCCAAGGGTTCTTCAGAGATCATGGATCGAAAACAAATCTGTGGAGAGAATTTTTGGTTAGCTACAATACAATAACATTGATCTCGTCCTTTCTCCCCTCATAATGTTTTTACCTTTCCCATCAAGAACAACACATCTCGATCGATCAAAAGTGACCGACTCATGCTCATCTACAATCTGACTCACACTAAGAAGACTGACTTCTAACCCCTTGACAAGTAACACATCTTTCAAACTTGGAAGACCAGGAGCGTTCACTGTTCCACATCCAATGATTGGAGCCTTAGCCCCATCACCGAACCCTACATTACCCTCAAGATGAGTGTCATCCATAGACGTAAACCATTTGGGGTCTCCAATCATATGCCTTGAGCAGCCACTATCCACATACCATGAATCTGATCGTCTGGCTGTAAGAGCTGTAAGAGCTATGCGACAAACTGCCACAGTCCTAGACTCAGGAGCTGGTTCTAAGCTAAGCATAACTCGAGAAAAGAAACAAATAATCTCTTCCTCAGAGTCCTGACCACAGATATCATAAGGTTTGGGATATTTTTGTGAAGCTTTGAGAGCTCGTGACCTAGTGTCTGACTTCTTAACCCAACTAGGGTTTCTATGAGTTTTTTCGGAGGAAGGACCTGACAAGCTCTTAGCTATTCTAGCAAATTCCTGTAAGGACTTTTCTAACGAGGCTTGGAACGATGAGAACATATCTGCAACAGTTTGATCTCTCTTAGGATTGGGATGACTGTTCTTTAACTTCCTACAAAAAGGACGAATATGACCAGGAATGCCACAATAATGACAAATCGGTTTGAACCTTTTTGAAGGCTCAACCTTGTTGGTCAGGGAGCTAACAATGGGTTCCCTACTCTTAACAAACACAGTCCCATTGTTTTTGGACCCTTCTCCAGTCTCAAAACCTAAACCTTGTTTGTTCTTCTGGTCTACCTAACCCAACCAACTTAGTTAGCTTTTCAGACCCCAGAGAGAACTTCAAAAATTGTTGTTGGGACTCTTTAAGAGAGTCTTCAAGAGCTATCTTAGCAGACCTGAGAGAAGATATCTCAACAGTGAGATTCTCTATCGTTTCCTCACATATCTCAAGAGAATTCTAGAAACTCATCTTTTCAACCTTCCATTTTTCTTGCTGGGATGACAAGTCAGCTTGTATCCCTGCCTTTTGTTCCTCGCTTTTTGCAAGGGCCTTTGTCAACACATCAATTTTTGACAACATTGACTTTGAAGCCCCAACAAGTTCGGTGAACTTTTGCATCCTATCCTCATCATCTTCTTCATCCTCAGGAGGGTCAACGAGGCTAACTGTAGCAACGAACGACACATGTTCCTCATTTTGAATCAAAGAAGATTCGGGGACATACCGAGCAACGAAAGCCACAGTGTCCTCCTCTTGATCATCAAAGAAATCTTCCTCATCATCACTCCAGGTGGCTACATAAGCCTTTTGAGGCTTCTGAGAATGAACCTTCCTATTTCCACAATCCACAGCTCTATGACCTCTACCTCCACATTCAAAACAAGTCCCGTCACCTTTTTGAATGGTCCTAAAGTTTGAGTTCCTATTCTGGTTTCTATCCTGAGGGAACTCCCCTGATTTAGGATTCTTAGGGTACCTATCCTGTGAGGTCTCCCCAGATCTGGGATTTGAGAAGTTTCGACCCGGAGAAAAAAACTTTTCTTTTCTTAAGAAGGTTCTCAAATTGTTTGTGAGAAAAGCACACTCCTCTACGGAATACTCAACATCCTCAGGGATCTTAACTTCCAGTTTGACCT
>NC_020495.1:15717980-15734530 GCF_000184155.1 Fragaria vesca subsp. vesca
GGAGGGCTCTAAGAAACTTCTTAACAACTCTACTTGGAGGCAAGGATCATCTAGACTTTGACACCCATTTACTATGCTGAGCACACGACTATGAAACTCATCTATTGACTCACTCTCAGACATCTTCAGATCATCAAACTCTAACATGAGATTTTGGAGCTTTTGTTCTCTTACTTGTTCATTACCTTCATATGTTGTTAACAACACCTCCCAGGCATGTTTAGCCGTGAGACAGGTAATGATCCGCTTGCGCTCACCTTCAGACAAAGCTGAGTACAGGCTGTTTAAGGCCTTAATGTTCATCCGAGCAGCGGCTTTCTCTGGTTCGGTCCATTCAGCTCTAGGTTTCTGCACTGAAACCGCAGAACCCAAAGTTGTGACCCTTTCTGGGATTTTCCACCCATCTTCAACTGCAGACCATTGTTTTCCATCATCTTGGGAAACAAGAAACGCAGTCATCATGATTTTCCATTGTGAATAATTCGTTCCATCAAAGTATGGAGGAGTATTCACGGAAGTACCTCTATCACCCATTTCAAAAACCCAAGGATCTCACTAACAAAGGCTAGTGACTGCTCTGGTACCACTTAAAGGTCCTAGAGGGGGGGGGGTGAATAGGCCTTTTTCAGATTTTCGATTGCTTCTGCAACTGAGGATAGCAATGACTTGTGCTATCCCAGGTTGATAGGGTGCGAGTTGAAATAGTAAGAGACAGTAAAATAAACAATGAACACAAAGATGTTTTTTTTTCTCGCAGAAACCCTGAACTCAGGGAGAAAAAACTGCGTGCCCCTAACTCTTGAAGGACAAAGCTTTTCCAATATGTAAACCACTTCTTACACAATAGTTGCTCTAGGGATACAACAGCTCACTGCTATCCTACCTAGTCTGAATACTAGTCTAGACCTATACTACTGGTTTCTAAGCAGCAACAAATGAAAGTTCTTTGAGAAGTCTTGTTCCTGAAACCAACTACAGAGTAG
The DNA here is from genome assembly GCF_000184155.1 of Fragaria vesca subsp. vesca. Classification (NCBI taxonomy): domain Eukaryota; kingdom Viridiplantae; phylum Streptophyta; class Magnoliopsida; order Rosales; family Rosaceae; genus Fragaria; species Fragaria vesca. The sequence goes on from NC_020495.1 coordinate 15,718,964, forward strand.
ATGTCTCAACTTTGAACACTTCTTGGGTTGATTGCACTACCAACATCTCTCATGGTATGCAATGATGCAATGAGTTCATGAAAAGTTTTTTTCGTCCAAGCTCTAAGGTTTATAATCACAAGGAAGACTTAGAGCAACATGGACTTGCAAGCTAAAGACCAGACTCAATAAGAAAACGTAAAGCTACTGTTTTCAACAACCACCGAGCATAGCCAAAGCTATAACAATATATAGGCAAAAGAGACATCAAGGAGATGATGTCAGCTCATCCATCAAGTTGTCTCAGAAATGGTTTTGGACACAAGTAAATAGCTGTCATACCGAAAGTGATGTAACCAAAGGAGAGTGGACAACAGCCAACTCAATGAGACAAATAACCCTTTCCAAAAACAAGTTCGATTCAAAAAGGGAGCAATAAGGTTATAGAACCTCTTACTCAGTCTACTAGTGGACCATGACTCAATCAACAGCGACTGGTCATTGAATCAAAACTGGTCCAGCTTTACATTGGTCTATGTATCATACGAACCAAGTTGGAGCCTTGGACACAAGCCATTTGGTCACGGTTGGCATAACAAAAGATCTCAACCCTAAACTGGTTTGAGCGCCAAGACAAATGCACAATCTCAGTTGTCAAAAGAAGCTAGTTTGAAATACCAAAGAACTTACTAAAATATAATAATAAGAACTTCTGAAACTTTAGATAACTTGAGGACTCAGAGAACAGGATAGCAAGCGAAGCTGCTATCCTCTGTGTAAAACAGATGATATGCAGATGCATGAGATACCTGAGACCATGAGAGATGTTCATTGACTTGGAGCTTGTTTCTTGACAGTAGAGACAGCTCTTCAGGTGTTTTGTTGGGATAGAAGGACTGCCAACTATCCTTATACCTTCACCTCACTGGTCGCAGGATCAAGGGAAGAACAAAAGGCCATGTTTATTCTTTGAAGACTTTCAAGGGCCTTCACCAAAAGTTTGATTGCAACTTCCACTTTCATGTTCTTGCGAATTTACGTACTCAGTTCGTTCTCAACCCCCATACTCATCATCAAACACCGCAAACTTTACTTACCATTACTTAAAACTCTTCTGCTGCCATGAAGTAAAGTGAAGTTTGTAGCGTCATTTCGATCTTTGTTCAGTGTACTCGTTAATGTTGAATACATTATATACTTGCCATTACTTAAAACAGGTATGAATACAGATTTTATATACTTACTTACCTTACATTCACGTCACTATTAATTACAATACAGTGTAGATTCCATTCCATGTGTTAAAATTGTTCATATTGAACTAGTGAATTATGAACGGTCGTTACGAGCTATGTTAAATGAATGTATTTGTGTTTTTTTTTTTCCCGATAAAAATGAATGTATTTGTAGTGATCAACTGATCATAATCATCATATAAACACCGAAAATTCTTCTACACACTAAGCTGCGAGTGAAACGAGAAACTAATATACAATATACTGATTCGGTCATCCACGCTACACTATCATGCATATATACTAATACTGTTAACAAAATTGAAACAAAAAAAAATAGTCCTAAGTGTTTCCAACACATGAGGTGAGGATCCAAGGTCGTAAAAGAGGTACTCTTATTATGAGCGCTAAATTTGAAAGGATCAAAAATGAAGATGAAAGAAAGGAATTTAGGGTCTCTAGTCTTCATTATATCTTCGCATAAAAAGATTTGAGGACTTGTTCATTAATGGTACAAGTGCACCTTGGTGGCGTAGAATCTGCTCCGTATAAACACTATCAATATTATTTAAACATGAAACACCTTATATGATTGCGGCCTCACACTCGACATGCTGAGCAGCTGAGGGACTCATTGCAATTCAAATGAGTCCTCTGGATCCTTATATACAATAAACACACACACCCTTACATATGGTAATATCTTGACTCCCTTTTTTTTTCACCAAGAAGCAAAACAACAACAACCACCTCCTTTTCACTTTTATTAGTTTCACTGTTTCGTTGTGTCACAATGTGAAATTCTCACAATATGAAATTCTGATTCTGTGTTTGGTTATTCACTTATTCTAGGTGCATTTTATGATCAAGCACACGAATTGGTTGATGAAATGTGTCGTCTTTTTTACAAATATACATTTGCAAAGTTCAGTAGACTATAAAACAAGAGGAGAGGAACACAGAACCACCTGCAAACTTTTCTTCATTGAGCTATTGCATTTTTGATCTTCTACGCGTTGTGGATCAAATTGATCATTCTTTGGAGATAAACAATTATCTTATAAAAAAATTATCTTTAAGTTAACTTTGAGTGGATCTCAAGTTTATATAAATGAGAAATTGTACGGTACCTACCCGTATGTGATACCCACATTTACAAATGTGACAACGTATTTATAGTTAAAGTGGTAATGTTGAGTCCTAGTGTTTTAGTGTTTCTAATCTTGTTCCAGTAATGGTAATTACATAATGTAAAACCATGTAACAAACTTTTAAACAAATTATTTTTAATGTTGTAATTTTGGTTTAATGTCATGTAAATAGTGTAAATAAATATGATAAATTTGTTCTCAATGTGTAATTTGATTCACATAAGCTTGTATTTTTTTTCAATTAAATGTAAAATAAAGGATGAATATCCCACTACCATAGCTTGTTTAATAAACATAAACAACAACTACTCTATTGTGTTTTTAAACTTCTATGAGTTGTGGATAGAATTGATCGTTAGTTGAAGAGAAACAATTATCTTATCAAAAATCATCTTTTAAATTAGAGAACTTTGAATTAGCACTCAATTTCTAATTATTATGTTAATTGATGGTAGTAGTTAGTTGTAATTAGGGTTCTTAATTAACATAAAAAATATCAAACATCATTAAATTTATATGTACTTGTTTTTTTTTGAAGCATAAAGAATACACAATCATACGACATGTAATTATGAGACATGAAAATACTGTTTTTGCATGCATCTATCACTTCATACAACTACATTTACATAACAGTGAAAAATATTTTGTTTTATTTACAAACCAGATTAGATAGATTAGATCACTCTCCTAGATCTTTTCACAAGACTAGCAATGATTGGATACAGGTCCCCAGCTTCCATTGGCTTGGTGATGATATGATTTCCTTTTATTTTCTTCATCAACTAGGCATTTGAATCTTGTTTCTTCAGTTTCAGCTCTTTATCATTCTTCTCTTTATTAGCAGAAGAGAGTCCCACCACATAACATTTTGAGTAATTATGTAGGTTGTTCAAAAACTTGGTTACATCACAAGATTTCTATGAATTCAGGCGATCCAGATTGATGATGATGATAGTAGTCTTCACATTTTTTGCCTGCTGAATGAAACCTAAGGTTTCAACAAAGTCCGAAATTCTATAGTTGTTGAAGGAAGCCTCAACGAAATCTAGTCGAGCATACTGAAAAGCTGTCTCAGCTACATTCTCCAAATGCTCATCAGTGTTGTACATAACAACATTATGCATGCAGCGACCACGCACAAACAATCCTCACCAGTACACATGCAGCGAAATGAGTACGTAACACTTTTTATACGTTGGTTATGTGTCTGTGTTGAGAACCCAAAACATAATGTTTGTTTCTCATATAGCACTAAATAATTACTCTTGAATGAGTTGGGGTACTAGCAGGTACCCTAATTATATATGTTAAAAGTCATGAGAACATAAGTGAGTAAGCATTGAAGGATAATCGTTTTAGTATCAGAAGTCGTTATCCTATTCAAAATAAGATGTCCATGATTGAAAAACTGTTTTTTGTATATGAAAATAAAATCCATTTAATACACTTTTAGTATGTTGAATAGCAAAAACACTGCAAACCATTTTATGGATACAACTCAAAATTTCTATGTAATTATTGAAAATGTCTTCCGCTCGTTTTCATTGTTTTCAAAGAACAGATGCAAACCATAAATGAAAGTCGATATTCTGGTGAAAATAGAGATGCTTAAGAATCAGTGAATCACTCATCGTCCATGCCCAGTCCTCATATTTCTTTCTCAACGCACAATTATCTATTCGACCATTCTTCATATCCCAATCTCCTTTTCTATGTATAATTAATGATTTACAAACATACATTTGCAAATTTTAGTATAATATAACACAAGAAGAGAGGAAGAAAAAGAAGGGGAATTAACCACCTGTAAACTTTCCTCCATTGAGCTATTGCGTTTTTGATATTCTATGGGTTGTGGATTGAATTGATCATTTGAAGGAGAGAAACAATTATCTTATCAAAAATCATCTTTTAATTAACTATGAGTGGATCCCAAGTTTATATTAATGTGAAATTGTATGGTACTTACCCGTATGTGATACATATATTTACAATTGTGATAACGCATTTGTAGTTAAAGTGGTAATGTTGAGTCTTATATATTGTTTCTAATCTTGTTCCAGTAATTGTAATTACGTAATTTACAACTATGTTACAAACTTTTAAACAAATTGTTCTTAATGTTGTGATTTTGGTTTCACCTCATGTAATAGTGTAAATAAATATGGTAAATTTGTTCTCAATGTTGTAATTTGATTCACATAAATTTGTAATTTTAATTCAACTAGATGTAAATTAAGGGTACGATAAACATCTCAGTACCATAGCTTGTTTAATAAACATAAACAACCACTATGCATTGAACTATTGCGTTTTTGATCTTCTACTAGTTATGGATCAAATTGATCTTCTACTAGTTATGGATCAAATTGATCTTGATGGAAACGCCAAGAGTTGAACCAAGATCTAATACATGAGTTGGTATCTCAACATACTCGTTGTTTATTTAAATTTCATTGTCATCACTTGTTTAATAAACATAAACAACAACAAAAAATCATTGATGGAATCGCAAGAAGTCGAACCAAAATCTAATACATCCGTAATTTAGTTGATATCTCAACGTACTTGCTATTCATATAAATTTTATTGTCATCACTTAGATTAATAAACATAGACAACAAAAGAAAATTTAATATAGACGCTAGAAGTCGAACCAAGATCTACTCAATTAATATTTGTTTCCAAAAATTGTTTTACCCTGTTTTTTTTTTTGTGAGACAAAAATTGTTTTACCTAACTAGTAATATTTTATTCATACAGTAATACTCTGTAGGGGTAAAAGTAAGTTTGTGTATCTGAAACGAGTCAAACAACTAACAAAGAGACTACCTTCAAAAGTTCAAAGCCATAGATTCAGACCTCTTCTCCCTAAATCAAAAATGAAGAGTTCAAAACCCCTCCTCCACCTCCTTAAACCCCAAACCCCCAAATCCAACTCCCCCTTGTTCCTCCTCACCCACCACCTCTGCACCAATCCCATCTCCAATCCTCACCACGACGACGACGACGACTACGACGACTCCCTCGTAACCCAAGTCCTCCAACTCCTCCAACCCAATGAGCAACACTGGAACTTCCCCCAACTCCAAACCCTCCTCTTCCCCAACTCCACCTCCTCTCCTTCACCCCGCTCCCTCCTCCACATCACCCGCCGGCTCGCCTCCCCCAACAAAGCCCTCAAATTCTTCGATTTCGTCTCCCAGAATCTCACCCCTCAGGACCCTCCAAAGGCCTTGCTCTCCTCCTCATTCCAGGCCCTTGTGGAGCTCACATTGCGACAACCCCCCTCCGAAACGAACCTTTATGAGCTCTACAAGATGGCCAAGGATCGAAACGTTCCGATTAGTCCCAAGGCCGCAGGGCTGCTTGTCCAGTCCATGGGGAGGGCTGGGATGGAGGAGGAGGCTCTAATAGTGTTTAATGAACTCGAGTCGGGGTTGAAAACTACTCATATTCGCAATGTGGTAATTGGGATGTCGCTGAAAATGGGGCGTGTTGATGGTGCACTGAAGGTGCTCGACGAAATGCTTGACCCAGAAGCAAATTTCCAGGTTGATGAGTATACTGTTGATGTTGTGGTTGGCTTGTTTTTAAGGGGAGAGATTAGAGGGAGGAGTGTCAGTGAGGAGGAAATTGCGGAGTTGGTGTCGAAATTTGGTGGGCGTGGCGTGTTTCCTAATAGCATGGTACTTACGAAATTGGTGAGTGGTTTGTGTAGGAACAGGAAGGTTAGTCTTGCTTGGGATGTTTTGCATGATGTCATGAAGAAGGGTGGTGCTGTAGAGGCTGCTCCATACAATGCGCTGTTGTCGGCTTTGGGGAGAGGGAATGAGTTTAAGAGGATGAGGGAGCTTATGGCGAAGATGGAAGAGATGGGGATTAAGCCCAATGTTATAACTTTTGGTATTCTTATTAATCGGTTATGCAAGTCTAGGAGAATAGGTGCTGCCATGGAGGTGTTTGAAAAGATGAGTGGAGGAGTAAAGGGGGTTTCGGCTGAACCGGATGTGGTCATCTATAACACTCTGATTGATGGACTTTGTAAAGTGGGAAGGCAAGAAGAAGGTTTGCGTTTGATGGAAAAGATGAGATCTCAAAGTGGCTGTGCTCCTAATACTGTTACCTATAATATTTTGATTGATGGTTTCAACAAAGTTGGGGACATTGAGAAGGGCCATGAGCTCTTTGATAAAATGAAGGAAGAAGGGATACCAATGAATGTCTCCACCCTCAATACTATGCTTGATGGTCTGTCCAGGCGTGGGAGACTCAACACTGCACTTGAGTTCTTTAACGAAATGGAGAGGAAAGGTTTGAAAGGCAATGCTGTCACTTACACAATCTTAATCACTTCCTTTTGTAATGTGACCAATATTCGCAAGGCAATGGAGTTGTTTGATCAGATGTTGAGCTCTGGGTGTCCCACTGATGCAAAAGTTTACCACTGCTTGATTTCTGGTTTAAGCCAAGCCGGAAGGATGGAGGATGCCAGCTTTGTTGTCTCAAAGATGAAGGAGGCTGGGTTCTCCATGGATATCGTTTCTTACAATGGGATGATTCGTGGGTTCTCCAGTAAAAATAAGCCTGATAAGATTCATGAGATGATTGAGGAAATGGAGGTGTCTCGAGTGAAGCCTGATAGCGTAACATACAACACCTTGCTTGCCTACTTAGGCAAATCTGGGGACTTTGAAAGTGCACATAAAGTACTTGACAGGATGCTGAGTGAGGGTATTGTTCCCACTGTTGTCACTTTTGGTACATTGATTCATGCACATTGCTTGGATGGTGATATCGAAAAAGCCATGAGAATCTTCAGAGACATGGGATCTAACTCAAAGATACCTCCGAATACTGTAATCTACAATGATTTAATCAATTCTCTTTGCAAGAAGAATGATGCGGAACAAGCTCTTTCTTTGATGGAGGACATGAAAAAAAAGGGGGTGAGACCTAATACCCAAACATTCAATGCCCTGTTCAAAGGCCTTAGAGAGAACAATTTATTAAAGAAGGCATTTCAATTTATGGATCAAATGGTTGAAGAGGACTGTAATCCTGATTATATAACGATGGAGATTCTTACCGAATGGCTTCCTGGTGTTGGTGAAATAGAGAGGTTGAGAAAGTTTGCTCAAGGATATCCGGTTTCGGAGCCTCAGCCCCAACAGAAGGATGGGATAGTCGCATTGTAAGATGTTCAGGGAGAAAGCATAAATATTGATTATGATCTTCAAGCCATTTTACAGTGGACAGGTCAGTTCATTATGCAGCCATGCTGATCTTGGTTGGATATTACTGTGTAATCCCTTTTGCTCTCTCTTTGGTCAAGTTTGTTTCATAAGATATATTTGTAATATTTTTTTATGTTTGTCCTACTGCGAGTCCAGCTTTTCCTTGATAAAGAACTTTTAGGCATTTACAGGCTTTAGGAACTGTAATCTTATTTGAGACTGCTGGGTTAGCCTATATGGATTCTGATGTATTGGTTGGCATATGTTAATTCAGAGGCAACTGGTTGCAAATAAGAGGGATTCAGGTAGATGTGTAGGTAGGCGTAGGCTCAAAACTACTACATAGTACTCTCAGCTCAGCCTCGAGCTTGTAACAAGCCTAGAACCAAATACTTGTCATAATTTATTCAAATAGCTGTAGGCATCAAGCTCAAACTTATTTGCTCTCCCTGATCCTGTAAGGGTTATTAAGTTTGGTCTAGAATTTTCTTTTCCTTTCTTTCTTGTCCTTTGTCAGGGTTTTGGCATGATATATAATTCTTCGTTTGACACAGTTCTTGATTCTTCTTATCTTCAATTATTTCCTTATAGCATGCAGGTGCTAGTTTACCATTTCAGCACCCACATCATGCCAAGGGCTCAAGGTCAGTTCAACAGCCAAATCTCTCTGGTATCTATTTGTTCTCATGAATTTTGTTTAAATAAAGAAGTATCTTCCTTTTGCAGGTGACCCTGAATTCTGTAAGCAGTTTGGACAAGTTGGAGATGTCTGTAACAAAGCTCTAGGGTAATTAAGGCTAGCTAGTGGAACGTTTCTGGGCGCTGCCCATAGCCCGTACAAAACTAATCCTGCTGAACTGCTGAAGCAGCCAAGAAGATAGACACAAGCAATTCAAGGTAACTGGGAATAACCCAACCTAATTTATCTTTTAGGGTAATTAAGGCTCATCTGAGTGAAAAACCATCTGGTCAAAAATTGGATTTCGAAATAAAGGGTGGCACTGCAAAAATGTGAAATATGATTGTCTTCATAATAGTCAGTGTTATCTTAGAATAGTTTGATGTAGCAGAATGCCTCCTTCCTTTCCCTTAGACATTTCTCTGTAAAAACAGTAGGCATCCATCGAGTGAAGTGTGGTTCCATTTTTAGTTGTAAAAGAAAGGTTGTTCTTGTTTAAAGTTGTGTTTTAGAATTCGAAAGCAACTTCAGTTATTAAAGCAACATATCCAGTAAGAATCATTGGGAACAAACATCATTTGCAATCCTTTTGTCAATTTATTTTTAGATCCAACATAAACGTAAAACTGCAGAATAATGCGAGGTCTGTTTCTTATTCTTATTAATGGCAAACCAAATCACGCACTAATGGAAAACCATAATTTTTATTGTACCATACAAGCTAGGGATTCATGATCATGCACGCCCCCTATTACGATATTCAGCTATTCAGGTAGTAGTACAGAGGCGAGTTCCATCAGCTCGGTAAAGGGCGCAGCCTGGTGCCGGCGCTAAGCAACAGTTGCAGGGAGGTGAAAGTTGCTCGTTTCCTGAAGACGGGCAGGTCATATAAGCAGCTGCATCGTAGCAAATAAAAGGGCAGACTTTGGCTTCAGTTGGAACAACTCCCAGTATGACTGAACCTGCATATATATGATATATTAACCCCTCATAATCGAGCCAAAACCTTGGTGAACATGCATGCATATATAAGCTATAAGTCTTATATGAATTTGGCATTTCATGAGAACAGTATTTCGATAGTCGAGTACGTGTGAGAACTGAGAAGTGATACACAGTTTTGGATCGTTTCTTTACTTCATATATTTCCGATTTTCATTAACTTGAGTAGTTGTGTTTCTCTTGTTCGAAACATGAGTTGATCAACTACAAGAGCTTAATTAGAAATATAGACAGAGCAATAGTGGAAAAGCGGTAAGAAATCATACCACAAACAAGGAGAAGAAGTATTGCAGTGATACTCTTGTCACTAGCCATGTTTTGCTTTGAGTTTTGAGGCTGGGAACATAAGCTAGCCTGCTATTTATACAAATAATCAACAATTAAAATATAAGAAGAATCTTTTATCTTCAATCCTAGCCTGCTGCTTCCAACTATACATTTTCTGGTGTGAAACCACCTATATGATCATGATCCGGCTTGGATATATAAATCAAGTTAAGTTTGATCTTAAGTTGGTGCCTTTGAATTCAAATAAGCCAGGATTGATTTGATCAAAATATGCATATAGAAAACCTCTTAGTCTTGTAAATTACTTGGAGGAGGGTATAGAGATTGCTAGGAGAACATAAAAAAAAAAAAAAAAAAAAAAAAAAAAAAAATCAGATCATATATATGATATTACCAGATGAAATTCAAAGTCAACAAATGGAGGGATTTGATTATCAAGTTAGTAAACTGAGAGCTCACACTTAAACAAGGATTACTCGATCATCTCCATTATTGTAGGGAAACAGGTTTTCAACGATGATTTGATCCAAGAATTTTGAGACCTTAATTAGTTAATATAGTATGGAGGGTGTGTCCTTAGGTCATTCATTAGTTTATTTTAGCACTTTGTCCACAGAACTCTCATATATAATTTTGATATGTATGATTCATTGCTTGAGGAGATTCCAACCTGAGGTTTGATCTCAGGTTGGAGCTGGCTACGTAACAACAACATTAGTTTATTGGGCATTCTTTACAGCCAAGGCAAACATGTTGAAGCTGACTTGATGAATCTGCCAGGAAAACCTTGAAGCAGTACATTGTTTTATTAGAGGAGATCGATGCTAATGACATGATCAGCTTGTTGCTGGTTCAAAAAACTTAACCCCGGCCCTGTGGAGAGTCTTCAATATTTCTCCTTGAATAAGTTAATTTCATCATCAAGAATGCAGTATTGCCACATATATCTTAATATGGTGGATTGGTGGTTAATTTAGAGGGCTTATACTTACGAAATGTTTCTGAGTCTTAGCTAGCTGGTCGCCGCTCGCCACTATACAAGTTCTTTTACTTCCCATTTTCTAAAGCTTGATTCAGTCTTCTTTTTGTTTCTCATGTACGTGTAACATGAACTTGTTTCAATAGTTCAATGCCTTCCATCCATGGCTTCTCTGTTGTAGATCTCTTGTTACAATTGATCAATATAGTATATGAAGAGATTCTCAAGCCTTCTTATATATGAACGTACGCCCGGCCCCTAATGGTATGTATCTGAAGCGTGAGGTTAACTTACAGGGGGGGCATATCAAACAGCTTCATTATATATGGCAATAAGCTGCTTCTTAACATAATAATAATAATAATAGACGGAGACTCCAGGACACTCATTGTTTGCAGCAATTACCATCATCCCAAAACTGAAGCACCTCACTTGAATATTCAGATTGCGTTTGTTCAAATTTACAAAGAAGCCAAAATTACCAGCAGACTGATATAAATTAATTACTGCACACATGCACACATAGTTCTTAAAGTTTCCTTAGTGTTCAACATATATGTTCGTAATCTTTGTCATTTTATTTTGGATCCAACATGTTCGTGAAACTGCAGAACTATGCGAGATCTGTTTCTTATTAATAATAAAAACCAAATGTTTATTGTATCATACAAGCTAGGGATTCATGATCATGCACGCCCCCAGTTATGATCGATATTCAAGTACTAATACAGAGGCGAGTTCCATCAGCCTGGTAAATGGCGCAGCCTGGTTCCGGAGCGAAGCAACAGTTGCAGGGTGCCGAAAGATGCTTGCCTCCTGAAGACGGGCGCGCAGGTCATATAATTAGAAGCTGAAGCGAAGCAGAACAGAGGGCAAACTTTGGCTTCAGATGGATTTCCTCCTAGTATGATTGAACCTGCATATATATATATATATCAAAACCTTTTGTGAATATGGATAAACACATATAAGATATACGTCTTAATTTCAGAGGATTCTATCAAAACCTAGCTTGCTGAATTTGTCATATATGTTCTTGAGAACAGTAATTCGATTTTTCATGCACTAGACAATCGAATTACTGAAAAGTGATATATACACAGTTACACAGTTGATTATCGTACTTGTGTGAAAGTAATTCGAATTACAGATTTTCATTTTTCAATTAACTTGTGTTCTTTGATTTGAAACACGAATTAATTAACTACAAAAGCTTAATTAGAATGAAGAGAATAGTTGAAAAGCTAGCGGTAAGAAATCATACCACAAAAAAGGAGAAGAACTATTGCAGTGATACTCGTCTCTAGCCATGTTTTGCTTTTAGTTTTGAGGCTGGTAACATATATAACGCCTGCTATTTATATAGTCTAATAATCAACAACTAAAATGTAAAGAAGAATCTTTTATCTCTGGTCCTTGGAAAACTCTGGGGTACTAGTGGGTATAATACATTGTGACTTTTTCGATTATTTGTAACCATTGGATTGGTAATATGACCGATGGTCACATTTATAAAACTGAAATAAATAAATTAAAAAAAACGTTTCAGTTGTGTGAGAAATATTTTGAACCCAATGAGGTTGGTCTAACTAAAGCATGCTAGGCTACAGATAGGGCGGACGTTGCAAAGATTCTCCTAATAATAGGAGATCATTGATTCGAACCCCAGCTTGTGAAAAGACCCCATGGGGAGCAGTGGCGGACGCAGAAAGTTTTGTAAGTGGGGGCAAAAAAAAAAAAAATTGAGGCTAAGGAGCCTCCAGAGACGACTCAATGTCTATTTCCACTTCCACTCCATTAATTTCATAACTCTTCATGTAGTTAATTTGTATTATTTTGAAAGATATCGAAGTCTTTTTCACTATTTATATGTAATCCTAATTAAGCACTATAAAATTGCAAGCTTTCCAACTTCAAAACTTCAATATATGAATTCAAGTTCAACCAGACCCCTCAAAAGATCACCTAAATTGATACCCAAAACCAGAAAGCTAGAGAATCATTTATTTTTACCGTTGTGGGTTAATTAACAGATTTTTAAACAATAGATGTATATGTTAAATCATGATGGGGGAAAATCAAATGAACATTGACATATATAAGAAGATGATTAGCAAGAAAGAAAGTTCATTGGGGGCAACTGCCCCCACTCGACCTCTCTGTGTCCGCCTATATTGGGGAGGGGCCATACCTAAAATTACTCCCGGCCTCAGAGTAGTAACTCATCCGGCCATCATTTTCTATCCAAAAAAAAGAAATAAGAAGAAAAAAACACAGTGCAAAGAAAGAATAAAAATGAAATTGATTTGATTTGATTTACCGAAAAGTCGCAACATGCATGCACTATTGTATGTCATATATGTTACCCTTAGAGTCCCTTAAGTTGACCTTGCTTAGTTTTAGGCTTGAAGACATCTTAGATGCTTAGCCCACCAAGTGCAATGGTGCGTGTACGTGGTCGCTGAAAGATATTATACGTCTCCTAGTATATATCTTCTGGTGTGAAACCACATATATATAAATATATATATGATCAAGATCAAGTTAAGTTGGATCTTAATGGTACCTTTGAATTCAAACAAGCCATGATCGACTTGATCAAAAAATACATAGATCAGTACCACTACCATATATAGCTAGTATAGTTGTGTAACTTGGAGTATAGATAATAGACTGCTGGCATGGGGGGAAATAAAAATTCAGCTCATATGATATTACCAGATGAATTAATATCCAAAGTCAACAAAATGGAGGGAATTGATTATCAAGTTAGGCATGAAGTTAGCTCTCACATTTATGGCTACCACATATCGGGGGCGTATGTCATTAGCGCATTCGATTCGTCGGTTTTCTTTGATTTCCAATTTGAAAACATGATCTCTCTCTCTCTCTCTCTCTCTCTCTCTCTGACATTTCTCTGTAAACATGCCGTACGTAGGTATCCATCGAGCTAGCGATCGAAGTTTGGTTCCATTTTTGGTTGTAAAAGAAGTTGTTATTGTTTAATGTTGTGTTTAAAGTTCGAAAACAACAACTTCAGTTCTTAAAGCAACATATGCGTTAAGAATCACCCGGAAAAACAAGATAATTTGCAATTTTTGGTTTTTAACGTATTCCTAACACTGCAGAATATACCTTAAGTTCTCCTATAGACAAAAGAAAAAAACCAATACAAATCATGAAGAACATCGATCACGTCAATAACCCAGACCCCGAGATCTGTTTCTTATTTCTTATGATGTTTATTGTATCATACAAACTAGCTTGGGCATCATGACCATGCACGCCCCCAGTTATGATCGATATTCAAGTATCAACTCCTAGCTAGCTAGTACAGAGACAGAGGAGAGTTCCATCAGATTGATAAAGGGCGCAGCCCGGTGCCGGAGCTAAGCAACAGTTGCAGGGTGGCGAAAGATGCTTGCTTCCTGAAGACGGGCAGGTCATATAATCGCGAGCACCGTAGCAAAACTGAGGGCAGGCTTCAGTTGGATTCACTCCTAGTATGATTGAACCTGCATAGCCAGAAACCTTTGTGAACATACATGTATTAAGATGCAAGTCTTATTTTCAGAGGATTCTATCAAAACTTATATAGCTTGCTGAATTTGTCATGTTCTTGAGAGATCAGTAATTCGATGGTCTAGTGCATTCGTGTGAAAAGTGATACACAGTTTTGGATTGTTTCATTACTTTGAAAATCACAGATTTCCCAACTGTTAATTAACTTGTGCTTCTTTGCATAGTTTGAAATCGCACGAATTAATTAACTAAGAAAAGCTTAATTAGAATGAACAACAGTTGAAAAGCGATGAGAAATCATACCACAGACAAGGAGAAGTATTGCAGTAATACTCTCTTGAGTCTCGTCTCTAGCCATGTTTTGCTTCTAGTTTTGAGACTGGGAACATATATAAGCCTTCTATTTATATAGACTAATAATCAACATCTAAAATATAAAGAAGAATCTGATCCTAGGAAAATTCTAGGGTACTAGTGGGTCGTATCATACACACTATCCTTTTTTGATAATTTGTGACCATTGGATGGGTAACATATCCTATGGTCACAAATATTCAGAAGATGTTACCTGTTTACCCTGTTACCAAATAAAAAACCGATTAAGTTGTGCGAGGAAGAAGAAGAAGAAGAAATGAACGCAGAAATTGGTGTCTAAGAGCGCAGTGCAAAGAAGGAAAGAATGGATACGATTAGGGTTTACCGAAAAGTTATTACACTTGTATATGGTCCTATAAGTTACTAATTTATTGCCAAACCTACTATTTATATCATTAATACATACAAGGTCATTTCACTAAGGGATTTTTTTTTTTTTTTTTTTTTTTTTTTTTTTTTTACATATATGAGAGACTGAGCATTAGACCAACTTTTTTTATCACAAAATCACATCTTCACTATTCACTTTATAGGTCTATATGAGTAGATCACTTGATTTCATCCAAATTGGTAATCGTTAAAGTTTCAAACTAGCTTAATAGACGTATCAAATCTGCCAAACCTGAACCGTTCATGCAAATCGTTGTTTTGAGCACCTTAATGATCACTAATTTAGATGAAATTTTACATAAATGATCTACATATTAGGACCTAAAAATTGAACTGTTAAGATTAAAAATGTAATCAAAAAGTTGGTCTAATGCCTAATCCCTTAAATATGTCAAAGAAAGAGATCCCTTAATGGAAGGGTCTCTGTGTATTTGGTATGCTAGTATGTTGATCACTAATTAACTCTACTAGATACAAAAACTCAGTGGGTGCGTGAGCACTCACTACTTGCCCCAGCTAGGTTGATCCGCCCGTTTATGCAATAGCTAGCGCCCACTATATATATATAGAGAGGGACGTCCGCACTCGGCTTAAAGTGCGGACGTTTGTCCGTTCTCCACCCTCCGGCACCGGCGACGACGCGCCTCCACCCCAGAAGACTCCAGCAGCGTCCCCGACCACTTTCTCTCCCGGCGAGTTCCGTTTTTTTCAGTTTCCTGCGAGATCG
>NC_020495.1:15734614-15738571 GCF_000184155.1 Fragaria vesca subsp. vesca
CGCCAGAGGGTGGAGAACGGACGGACGTCCGCACTTTAAGCCGAGTGCGGACGTCCGCTTCACATCCGGCCTGTGTATGTGTGTGTGTATATATATATATATATAGTTAGAGGGCTTATAGTTAGCAACACGTACATGCTGATGACATGCCTTCTTTGGCTTCAATGGTGTGCCATTTTTCTCATTAGTCATATATATGGTTGGCTCTCAATTTGAGTCCCGACGACCATGTTTGGCTCTCTTAATTTCTGATACATCTTTGATGATTGATCTCCATCGATCGATCAAGTACTCTCAAGTTAATTGTGATCTGATTTGGAGCTCCGGGCTGGGCTTGTATAGGTTACTCAGATTCAGTTAACTTCTTAAAATTGCAGCTTGGTGATATAGTCCCTTTATTTTGTTTTCATTTTGAGTTTTTCTGTTTCAGATTATGTAAAACAAAAACGCAATATAAATCATAAAGAGAGATCGGGAAGCAATAATCATAAACTAGACATCGAATTTGAAGTCTGTTTCTTATTCTCGTTACTATATATATGTAACTATATTTCTGAAAACCATTTATTCCAGTTGGGCATGATGATCATGCATGCGTCTTAGTTATTTATTCAGTACCAGTACAGATCTTAGTTCCATCGGAGTTGTAAATGGAGCAGCCGACCTCCGGAGCTAAGCAACAGTTGCAGGATGGTGAGAGATGAGTAGAGCCTGAGGACGGGCAAGTCATATAAGCTGCCTCGTAGCAAACTTGAATGCAAACTTTGGCCTCAGTTGGATTCATACCCAGTAGGATTGAACCTGCACATACATTATATACCCCGGCCCTCATAACTTCAGAATCAAGCAAGCAAACAACTTCGCGACCATGCATGATATATATACATTTTACTAGCTAGGGTTTATAATATAGGAACCCAGCTGGCAGCTGCTATTCAGAATTTTGTAATTTCACATTTTTGGATCCATTCTTTACGTACTATGACAAATATGCATTTCCATATTTTCCATCAAAATGAAGCTTGATATATTACAGTTAACAATTAATATATAGTTGAAGAAGAGAGGTGAGGGATCATATACCACAAACAAGGAGAAGAACTATTGCACCAATACTCTTGCCTGTAGCCATGTTGATTTGCTGCTTCGTGTGTTTTGAGACCTGTGTGCACTGGCCTATTTATACTAATTAGGGAATAATTAAAAAATAAGAATCTAAAATGTCATGCTCTGAATATTCCAATTACGGTGTGGTGTGAATCCACCAACATGGTCATCATATCATCCGGCTGGTTATATAATAAAGTCAAATTTGATCTTTGAATTCAAAGAGTTGAAGCTAGCTACTTCTTACAATCTTATCAATTGGCATGCCTTCTTTGGAGAAGGATATGTTAGCTTGCTTAAAGAAAAACAGCAGTTGAAATTACGAAATGAAATTGAAAGTCAATAAAATGGATC
This sequence comes from Fragaria vesca subsp. vesca, assembly GCF_000184155.1. Lineage (NCBI taxonomy): Eukaryota > Viridiplantae > Streptophyta > Magnoliopsida > Rosales > Rosaceae > Fragaria > Fragaria vesca. The sequence continues at coordinate 15,736,076 of NC_020495.1, forward strand.
GGAGGCGATCGATTGTCAAGTACTCAAGTTCGTAATCGATCGATCGAGCGCTCACACTTAACAACAAATGGAGGCGATCGAGTTTGAAATTGTCTGTTAACGTTATATAAATTGAACTCTTCTTATCGATCATTTATATCAAAGAAATTCATATCGATCATTTCAGCAGACCCATCCAATAACCACACATACACGTATACATGATTATAGCAAAGTCAACCTCGCAATAATGGGCGGGTTGGGCGGTCAGCGGGGGGTCATGACGGGTTAGCGGGTTCAACCCGCTATAACCCGTTATACATGATTATAGCAAAGTGATTATATATTCTAAACAAGATCAGCTGACTATGAGAGAATTTAGGGTCATAAATTTATGATCCCCGCCCCATATTCACACACACACAGCCCTTCCAATGAGGGATCCATTTTTTTGTTCAATTCTAGGGATAGATCATTTGACGAACTTTTCGATCACAAAATCAAATCTCTACCGTTCAGTTTGTTGGGCTATATAAGTAGATCATTTCTATAAATTTTCAGAAAATTTGGTGATCGTTAAGTCATTCAAATGAGGAATTTATTTTTAATAATCTTGAACGGTGTAGGTTTGACATAAGTGTTAAGTTTTTTGTTTTAATCTCAGTCATCCAAGCCCATTAAAAAACAAATCTCATGGTATGAACCTATCCCTAGAAATGAACAAAAAAAGGGATCCCTCATTGGAAGGGTCTTGATATACATACATATATATATATATATGATTATGATATACTGTATATACATATCTGTTTAGTCAAAGTTTGAATTCAAGAGTGATCCAGTTAGGTAGTTTAGGGAGTAGTACGATATATAGAATTCATCTAATTAGTCAAGTTTGAATCCAAAGAAAACTACGCATTGCGTATGACAACATCAAATATAATTTGCCAAGCCTATATGCAAAGGCAGAAGCATGGAGGTTTTTCTAGGACTTTGTTAGCTTTGTTTCTGTTTTGTTTTTCTAGTTTTCTTGGTTCTCTGGTTCTGGTTACTTTGACTGAGGTGCAATGCTTATGGTTTGCAGCATCGAAATCACCTAGGGTAGCTTCGGTCTTCTTAGGTAGCTTTGCATGATTCTTTTCTAACGTTTTCCCCCGAGGGTGTGTCATGTTCATGTTGTAATCCGAATTTCAGTTATCAATATATCAATGTCATGTTCATTTATACAAAAAAAAAAAACAATTATTGATGGAGAGGATATAACCAAAGATCAATCCCTGATCGATCACATATATACTAGATAATTTATGTGATATATCATTCTTATTGATTAAAACTTGTTAGACCGTAGTTATTTATAGAATAGAGGCTAGGGCACACCAAGTTCTTTGATTCCTAATTAGGGTCGGGACACTTTATTTTAGGGGTGGGCAAAAAACCCGAGCTGGCAAAAAAAACCGGACCGGACCGGCCGGCCCGATTGGGCCAGGCCGGGTTTTTTTACAGTCCCTTGATCAGTTGGTGTCTATTCGGGCCGGGCCCTGATGTACCCGGGCCGGTCCCGGTCCCTATATTTGCTTGCAATTTTAGGCCTAACAGCCCGGCATCCATATGTGTCATTCAGCAATTGGTTTATTTCAGCGAGCTTATACTAGTAGCATAGGTCCAACCACATAGGATTAGTCAAGTTTGATTGTTTGAAACTTTGAGTAAATGTAACGTAGCCCTAAGTCAAACTCATTAGTCATTAACTGATTTAACTCATTACTGCTCTGTGCTACGCCTCTCTTCCTCTCCGGTCCCGACGAGACGACGACGCCTCTCTTGTTATCCGGCCGCACACCTCTCTGGTTCTCCGGCCGCGCGCCTCTTTTCCTCTCAACGAGACGACGCCGCCTTTGGACGAGACAACGATGCGCGCCTCTCTTCCTCTCCAGTCTCGACGAGACGACGACGCCTCTCTGGTTCTCCGGCCGCGCACCTCTCTGGTTCTCCAGCCGCGCTCCTCTCTTCCTCTCGACGAGACGCCTCTCTTCCTCTCCGGCCTCCGCAGAGTCCGCGCCTCTCTTCCTCTCCGGCCTTCGCGCCTCTCTGGTTCTCTTCCTCAGTCGCCCGCCGCCTCAGTCGGTAAGCCTTCGCTTCCATCACTCTTCTCTCATTCCCTCTCTTCCTCTCGAATCTCTAACTCTATCTCAATCGATTGTGAATTTGTGATTTTGGACTTAATGATTGTGGAGTTGTGTTAATGAGATCAGACAAGCATATTAGAATTTGTGCTAACTGTAGATGCACTGATATGTCATATGTGATTTTGGACTTAATGATTGTGGAGTTAATGATTGTGATTTGTGGAGTTGTGGTTGTGTTAAACACTTAAACTGTTAATGACTTAATGGAGTTGTGGACTTGTGGTTGAGTTAATGATTGTGGAGTTGTGGTTGTGTTAATGATTGTGGATTTGTGGAGTTGTGATTTAATAATGCTGCTGGAGTGTTGGTCACTTGGTTGTGTACTTGT
>NC_020495.1:15738923-15806306 GCF_000184155.1 Fragaria vesca subsp. vesca
TGTGGCAGCACTTCACGAAGTATCAAAGAGAACTCTTCAGTCACCAAGATGGGAAGAAAGTGCACGCGGGGCATGAGAATTGTGCACTATGCATCCATTGTGGCGCTGACCTCAAAGCAGATTCTTCCTTTAATGGCACAAGCACTTTACGAAGGCATATTCAAAAAGTATGCAAGAAGTATGCTGGTAGGGAAAGTATAGATGACGGACAAGCTATGATTGTTGGGGATGGTGAAGCCGAACCTGAAATGGAAGTCCAAAAAGTGTGGACCAATGAGCGTTGTATTCAAGCTGCTTGTGAGATGATAGCAAGGAAGAAAATTTCGGTGATTACGGAAATTTCGTCATTCTAAAATATGGAAATTTCGACGGAAATTTCGAGGAAATATCGATTGCAGTAAAAAAAAATGAGAAAATTGACGGAAATTTAAAGAAAAACAAGGAAATTTTAAACCAAACTTTAAGAGATGTTTGTTTTTTATATTATGTACTATATTTGATAAGAAAACCTTGACTAAACATTAATTTATAATGAATTATAGTAATTTAAGGTGAAAAAGTAAATGCTGAATCGTTGATAAATCTTAAAAATTTACTTCAATTTTAAAAATCTTATTTATTTTTATGGCTTGAAACAAAACAAAAAAAGGCTAGACCATCACCTTATATATGTATAATTGCATATGGAAAGTGTAGGAAAAAAAAAAAGGAATAGCAAGTCGGTTATTAATTTCCATCAAAGTTTTCAGATTTGAAGACAGTATATATTACAAAGAAGCATATAAACATCATAGGTTTGCTTAGCACTGTTGGCTAAGTCGTTTGGGAGCAAACTAGCCAAGCGAAGTTCGAAACTCGCTGCACCCAATTTCTAGGTTTTTCAGTTGATTTTTGGTTCATTAATTGCCATCAAAGTTTTCAGATTCAAAGGCAATATATATTACAAAGAAGAATACAAACATCAGACGCTCGCTTAGCATTGTTGGCTAAGTCGTTTGGGAGCAAACTTGGCAACCGAGGTTCGAAACTCGCTGCACCCAATTTATGGGTTTTTGAGTTGATTTTTGGTGGGACCAAAAATCAATCGCTTTGATGACGTGGCGCTGTTTTCGTCAGATTTCGAATATTTCGGCGAAATTATCGATTTTTTCTTCCTTGGATGATAGTGATCGATGAGCTGCCGTTCAGCCATGTTGAGAATGAAGGGTTTAGGCATTTATGCAAGGTGGCTGTCCCGCAATTCACTCCACCATCTAGGAGAACAGTAGTAAGGTGCTTTTGGAAGTTGTATGAGCAGAAGAAAGAGGAGCTTAGGAAGGTGTTAAGTATTCAAAGGTTGTGCTTAACGACAGATACTTGGACTTCAATTCAGAACATCAACTATATGGTGTTGACGGCGCACTTTATAGATGCTGGTTGGAATTTGCATAAGAGGATCATCAACTTTTGTGTGATTCCCAATCACAAAGGCACAACAATAGGAAAGATTTTAGAATCTTGTTTGCTGCATTGGAGGATAGATAAGGTGTTGACCATCTCGGTCGATAATGCAAGTGCAAATAAGGTGACGATAGAGTATGTTCAAGGGAAAATGGCTGCATGGAAAGACCCCCCTGTGTGTGGAGGAAAACACATTCATGTGAGGTGTTTGGCTCACATCTTGAACATAATTGTGAAGGCTGGTTTGAGATTAATAGATAAAAGTTGTGCAGCAATTAGGAATGCAGTCAAGTATATTCGAAGTAGTTCCAATAGATTAGACGTGTTCAAGGTGTGCATGGAGAAGGAAAGACTAGAAGGGAACATAGACACTGAAAAATACCGACGCTTGATCTTCCAACAAGATGGAATTCTACCTTTTTAATGCTTGACATAGCTTTAGATGTGAGGTCAGCTTTTCAGAGGATAGCTGCAAAGGAAATGAACAAGTATAGAAGCTATTTTGATGAAGAAGATGAGCTTGATGAGGAAGAAGAACAAGAGTATGTTCCGGTGACACCAAGAACAAAAAAAACAAGAGTTGGACCACCAAAAGATGAGGATTGGGAAAAGGCTGAAATATTTGTGTTGATCTTGAGGGTTTTTTATGATGTGACAATGAGGATGAGTATGACTAGACACCCCACTGCTCATAAAGCATTTCATGACATTGTAGCAATAGAAGGGGAGATTAATGCACTTTTTGCGCCCGCGGCTGGAACTAGAACTGAAGTTCAATTGTTGATGTTGAAGATGGCAGAAAAGATGCTTGCCAAGTTTAGAAAATATTTTGGACATATTGAAGACATGAATCAGTTGTTGTTGGTTGCATTGGTATTGGATCCTAGGTTCAAGCTGAAGAACATATCTCATACTTACCTACAAGTGCTCCATTATTCACCTGAGGAAGCAAAAGCCAAGGCTAACACTGTTAAGGAGCTCTTGGTATCCTTAACCGACATCTATAGAGCATCAACCAATACATCTTCTAAGAGCACCACTACAGCAAGTATCGTTTCCAGCAGCACAAAAGAAACAGCCTCATCTTCCAAGTTGAAAAGGTCTAGGGTTGTGAAGATGTCAGGGAAAATGGCCGATTTGTTGGAAGGTAGTACCTACTGTGTGTTTTCGGTTACCTAGTGTGTTTATATTTTATAGTTTTCTACTGTGTGTTTATTAGTATCATAGTTTATAACTTTATATGCTACTGTGTGATGTATTCTCTTTTTGATGTAGGGTGGCAAAAAGCTCTAGCTGAATCCGACGAAGTTGTTGTTGAGAGTGAAGTTGATAGATACCTACTTGATCCGATCAAGGTTCCACCAAAATGAGAGGCAGCTAATTGGTGCCTACTAACTTGGTGGAAGACAAATGGTTGCAAGTATCCAAATCTTGCGCTTGTGGCAAAGGATGTACTTGCTATCTAGGTTAGCACCGTTGCATCCGAGTCCTCTTTCTCTACTGGAGGTAGAGTGATTGACCCTTTTAGGAGTTCTTTAACTCCTAAAACAGTGGAAGCATTGCTTTGCTTGCAAAATTGGATAAAGAAAAAGGATCAGTTTGAAATTGAGTATTATCCAAGCCAAGAAGAGATTGAATTCTATGAAAAGATGGAAAGAGGTATGTTTGCATCATTGCATAAATCAGTTTTGCTACTTTACATCTTTACTGTTGTATTACTTCTATAATGCATCCTTTGGATTTTATTATTATTATGAATTGGACTTGATTTGTTTCATTCATTTGAACTTTGTTTTAGATGATGCAAAGCGAAAGGCAAAGGAAAAGAAGGCAAAGGGAAAGAGAAAAGGAAAACTTGTGGATTTCTCAGAAACAGAAAGTGAAGATGAAGTTGTGGCAGGGGCTACACGGCCTACACCCTCACAGCTCAAGAAAGCAGCAAAAGTCGCTAAAAAGAGTAAAGATGCAGGTCCTTCTACAACTCCGGCTGCAACATCATCAAAACAAACTCTTCCAGCTGCTACTGTCCAAGCCAAGTCCCATCCTGCAAAAGCAAAACTGAAACAAATGGTTCTTGCAACGAAAAAAAATCAAAAGGTATAATTTGATTAATTTCTTAACTGTGTTTTCAGTTTGTCATCAATAGGTTGGGTTGATTTTGGTTATAAATTTTAGATTCATGTTTGCATAATTACCTTGTAGGGAGAAGATGAAGGGAAAGAAAGCTATAATTCTTACAAATCTGCTGTTGGAACTTGGAAGTTATGGAGAATTGGGCATGCTGTTGCAGTGTTGCTTATAAGCTTATTTCTTGTTTTTATTTACGTTACCAATCTGCATTTGAAACTTTAATTTGCTATGATACATTGAAATGTTGTTTAGTAGTTTAGTTTATGTTTGTGAGGTACTGACTGGGAGTTATGAGTTATGACAGTTGGTTTGCATAGTTGCCTATTTTCAGACTTTGACATGTTGCAGATTTCATACTTTTTGATCTGTTGTGTTCAAAGTGTGCATGGCTTTTTGAGATGCCTTCAGTATTATGACTTATGAGTAGCTGTTGTTTATGGCTATATAGGTTTGGAATTTGTATTTTAAACTTCCTGTTATGACTTATGAGTAGTTGTTAACTTGTTACTTACTTATGTTATACTTATGAGTTATGACAGATTGATGGTTGCACTTGCACACTTGCACTGCCATTTCATTTACAAGTTCATTTTTTACAATTGTGAGAGATGAGAATGGAGTTTATGCACTTTTGCAGCAGGTGTTGATATGTAAAGTTGATTGACTGTAAAGTTTGCAATGCATTAAGCATTTGTACAGATTTTGAAATTTTGTGTTTTGACAGAATTTGGGCCCGAAAACCGAAAGGCCCGGCTCGGCTCGGCCCGGTGCGGGCTTTTACCGGTCCCTTGTTTCGTAAGAGCAAAGCCCGGCCCGAGTATACAGTAACCGGTCCGGGCCCGGTCCCTGTAAATGCTATGCCGGTTTGGGCCCGAGCCCAACCCTACTTTATTTGGGTACCAAAAAGGCGAAAACCCTAAGTTCAAGTTTTAATTAATGGTAGATAAGTCATACAATCGATTTGTAGACCAACCATAAAATTTGATCGAATTCAAACTGTGGAATTTTGTTACATGCATTTTCATGTTAGGTGTAAAGAATGGCGGTTTTGATCATGACATTAGTTAGCGATATGGATATGCCATAGAGAAGATTTGAATGGTACAAACGAGACCAAATCTTATATCCAAAATGCATGTAGCTACTATAGTGCTCCGATAATTGGGACTGGGAACAAAAGGGTTATTTTCATGGGTAAGGTCACAAAGAACATTCTTAATTATCAGGGAAGAATTAGTAAGAAGAAACAGATCAGGATTCATGGTTCTTTTAGGACTACTATTGTGCCTTTGTGATGCCTTTGTAGGCTCTTAGGCTTATTGTTATAGCTAGGATGATCTGCAACTAAATTCTTAAATTTCTTTCCTTAATCCAAATACTAATCATATAATAAAAAGACTCAGATTCATGTTTATTGATGATCTTTATGTGCGTAACCTGCAGAGACATAGTATTAACAAGAACATATATCTTATTTCCTGCTCTTAAGTAATTTCCAGTCTCAGTCCCTTCCTATAATGACAATGACAATTGCAAAGATAAATCTTTATGTTTACCGCTTCCTGCCGATTCACTGCAACTGGCGATGTCATTTGAGCTCGAAGCATAGAATAACCTGCTCCTGTCCAAAGGAAGAAGAGAATCACTAAATAATTCAAGGACAGATGAGGGTTTGCGGTAGTTATTCGCACTCAAAATCTCCATAATCTGTTCTTCTTTTGATTTAGAGCTGTAAAAGTCCTCCAAAAGCACTTCATCCTTCCTTTTTGTTATAGATAATATTCCTTGGTTGAGTTCTTTCTCAAGCTCATCCAGCTCTTTCAAACTCAAGCCATCCAACTCCCTACCCCTCATTCGCGAGCAGTCCGATTTTAGGGATGCGATTTGCTCCTGCAGTAGCACTGTTGCATTTAGGGTTTCAGGTTTTGCAGCTGCTTCATGTTGGCGCTTCTCATCTGGGGAGCTAACACCCTTGTTGTTGTATCTTAAAAGAGTGTGCTCCATGCTGGTGCTTGAGAACTGATACAGCTTTCCGGTATTGGAGAAAACTATCACGGCCACTTCTGCGTCATAAGAAACTGACCATCTTTTAGCCTTGCGGAACAACCCGTTACGGCGTTTGGAGAAGGTGACTTGCCTAGCACTCAGATCTTCAATCTTCTTGATTTCAGTTCTTCTTGGAGGACCCATTGATATCTTTCTGGTCGATCACTCTGTGTTCTTCTCTATATCTTTTCCTAGGGTTTAGGTTAGAAGACTTTGTTACCAATGGCAATCGAGGCAACTTCTTATATAGGCCAGGAAGCGCTTTAACCATTTGATATTTTGATTAATGGAAGGCAAGTACGACCAAAATTAGGAAACCCTATCAGAAAATGAAATGGAATAACCTTAGCTAGGCGGTTAAGAATTGCAACTCTATCCTTGCATGCATATGTAACTCCTTCTGGAAATAAAATAAAAAAATAAAAAAATAACAGAAAAGTACCCTAATTTAGTTACTTGGATAGCAAGCCATTCCGACTATGATCTTTTATTCAAAAACGCCTACATAGTAAAACAGATGGCCAGGCCAAAAATTCTCAAAAAGGAAAAAAAAAAAACAGCTGTGGCCAAAAATCTCAAGAGTAATCAAATTAACCTTTTCCATTCGACTATTACAGTATCACAATGGATTTGAGTAACGACCCTGCAAAATTCCAGCTTCGTTGTTTAAATTTTTTTTTAATTTCTGGACCAATATATGTAAGTGGAGCAGTTCAGTAAAACTGTACAACACTCGAATGTTTTTTTTTTTTTTTTTTAATTATAAACACTCGAATGTTTATATATCGTTGTATCGATCACTGAGTAGTTAAAACATAAGCTTTAAGATCTGATCGGATGAAGAGAATAGCGTGATAAGGCACACTAACAGCTAATGCCATAGGTCCCTAGCTAGCAATCAGTACCAGTTTTGAACACATTAACAATGTACTTAAAGTTTGTTATTATGATACTGATCGAGGCATCAGAACTTTCAGTTACCTACATACCAGAAACGAATATCGAGTCTCAAACAACTTACCACTCAACAACAACAAGGACTAGTCTATGAGCTAAACTAAATTCATACGAAATGTGAAGATTCATTCAGAATTTGTATTTGGTGATGATACCTGTTCAGTTCCATGGAGATTTGAATATGGGCAGGAAGTCTCACAATCGTGATGTTTGTGATGTAAGATATGGACACCCCTTGATCTCCAAATGCAATGCTGTTATCTTCTATCGGAAGCTTGGCATGCAGTTGTTTTAGCTCTGGGTTGCCCACACTGCTGGCAAGGTATTTGGTGATTATACCTGTTCAGAAGAAATACTTCCCATCCCCTTGCTCCCCATCATTCCTTCCGATCTTATTTCCACTGGTCTAACTAGGGCAAAGTAAGATGTTTCAATCAGGGGACTGCAGATGCTTTGGGAGATGACATCTGACTTCCTTGTTCAGAAGCATATTTCAATAATTTCAAGTGACAGCAATATTCCAAGAGGAGACAAAACACAAAATTTCCACCCTTCAAGACTACCTTTTTTCAGCATATGCATCTGCGTCCATTAAACCTCAGACTAATTAAGAGAAGAAAATCCATATATCTACGCCATAGAAATTAGTTGTCAAACCTAAAAAAAAATTAGATAATTTAGTTGACAACTACAAGTGCGCGCTTAAAATTGAAGCCTTTAAAGTATGTCATTGGATCATTGAACATGCTGATCGTTAAGGCCACTTCAATATATGCATTCCAAATTTCCTTTATGGTGAAAGACAATGTGATTTGATTTAATGCATGGAGAGATTGAAAAAGTATTCGAGGCATATTTAGCTAGCATACCTATCTGGAGAACTTCATCAGCTTGACAAGTACAATGACATTCTGAGTCCTAGAAGGCAGAAGTTTCAATGCAGTCCTCAAGTGTCTCTACATAACACACCTATCCTGGTGTTGGCCTTTGCGAAGTTCCTCATGACGAACCTAAAAACCACTCTTAAAGTGAGAACACAAGAAAACTTTTCAAAATGATTTATGTTTCGATATGGACATTGCCCAATAAGTATTCCAAAACAATGGATTCAATTCCGAACCTGACTCCAGTTTGCATCCATCAGACTATCAGAGGACATGAAAGCCTATGAGTCAGAACTTAGAAGCACGCCAAGTAAATATATAGATGGAACACAACCTACGTTTGAAAAAAAAATTGAATTAATTTGCTGCAAACAAACAGATCGAGATTATTAAAATTCCAAGGTAAATGAGAAACAGAAAAAGAGAAGAAATGCTAGAAAGTAGAATAGAAAAAAAAAAAAAAGGAGATATAGATACACCTGTGAGGATGAAGGAGCCACTTTAGTCAAATACTATAAGAAGCAACAGCTTGAAAATTCATCCTGCATAGGAATATTTCATATGTTCATCATGTTGGATTGGTGAATGTACATGTAAAGATTAAAAGAAAATAAAGTTCAAAGTAAATAACTAAATATTGTAAACATTCATTCAGAATATGCATTTGGTGATCGATTGATACCTCGAGTTGCATGGAGATTTGTATTTGGCAGCGAGCCATCAACCTTAATTCTTAAATCTGACATTTGGGATGTGAGAAATTTTGTGCCACTCCTTCCCTACGCCTTTTTCGTATTCTCGTCTGAGAATTCGACAAAACTCGATTGTCAAGGTACGAAGTGCTGTTATGTTGTAGAGGAAGTCTGGCAGTGCTTTGAGCTGTGAGCACGCCCAAAATTCCAAGGAAGAAAGGCGTGGCATTATTATGATTTCAGATGAATCCCTTGTGATTCCTTCCCACTCTTGCCATTTGAACATGCCCCAAGAAGAGAGTTGTTTCAGTTTAGGGAACAGAATTCCTGCAGAGAGAGTTTCAGAGTCTTGTTTTTCTATTCCAAAAAATTCATCTCCCACCTTTTTCACAATATCCATCTTCTGAATTTCTAAAACTTCAAGCGATGGCAATTTTCCAAGAGGAGGCAAAACTTCACAAAATCTCCAATCATAAAGATTAACATGTCTCAAATTCTGTAAAGACTTTATTCGATAGAGAGACTCGATTGTGCCGTGGCAGTGGAAAATGAATAAACGTTCCAAATTTTCATGTGGTTGCAACAATGCTTTCACGATTTCGTCATCACCTTTTCTCTGCTCTCCATCTTCTTCCTGGAATCTTACTCCCAAACTACGGAGGTGCTTCTTCTTCCCCAACTGTGCTTTCTCAATCTCACTAGCATCATCTTTTGCAATACTCCCCACCCTGTCTATCCGAAGGCTCCCATGAAGTTGTTCCATGATTCCGAGATGTCTTAACTTTAATGCTTCATCCTCACCCTCACATACATAAAAGCAGTCTAGTACTAGCAGACTTTTCAAACTCCTAATCCCTTTAGGCAAGTACCTCAGATTTAAACAACCCCAAACATATAGATGCTTCAAATTAATCAACTTTCCCATTGCCTTGGGTAGTTTCTCAAGCTTACCACACCAAATCAGGGCCAGAGTTTGTAGATTGTATAAATCACACACAGGATCCGGTATTTCTCTCAGATCATGATTGAAAGACAAATCCATATATCTCAAATGAATCAATTCACCAATCTCTTTAGGAAGTTCATTGAGGGTGTTATTAGTTAAGTTCAATGTCCTAAGGCATTTCATTTGCAAAACTGAAGCGGGGCTTATGGTTGTAATTCCTAATTAAGCCTAGGGCAGAGAGGGTACGTACAGTTTTGCAATTATCAAAAGAAGTAGGAAATAAAAGCTGGCCTTTAGGTAAACTTGTTAAGGTCAAATGACGAACCTTATCACCCAGTAACTCTATTCTTTGATCATCACCACCCTCAACCACATCAATTTGGGTATGAATGCATTCTTTTTTGCTAAGATATTGCACAAAGTCATGCATTTTGCACCCTGTAATATTTCCAATCTCATCTTCTCAAAATCTTGAAAGAAAGACCGTATTATTAAACTCTCAAAATAATTTTCACCTTTTCTTCTCTTGTCATGATTATCCTTTGAATAAAGATAATCTTGTAATATCCAAAGCTCAATCAGATTATATTTCTAACTTGTAATTTTTAGGAAATATACCACAATACAAAAGACATCTTTTGACTCCTGGGTCAAATCATAATAACTTAGAAGTAGTGGTCCGAACACTTGAACCTCAATTACTTCTAATTCCCATATCTTACTATCTAGAACATCCCGCCATTCCCTTGTTGTTTTCTTATGCCACAATAGACTGCCTAGAGTCTTTACGGCAAGAAGCAAACCTTTACACTTATTCACAATTTTCTCACCAATGACTCCAAACTCACTAGACTCATCTACTTCCCTATCCAAAAATGCGATACTGTTGAACAATGCTAGACAATACCTATCACTCAACTTGTCTAAATGGATCATATTACAGGTTGCTCTCATCATTTTAGCAACCTCTTGTTTTCGCGTGGTGACTAGTATTGTACTACCTTCTGCACAACACTGCATTATTACAAATAATTTCAAACTTTCCCACTTGGTTTCTTCTTCAGTCCACACATCATCCAGGACAAGGAGAAATTTCTTTTTCTCAACATGTGTTCTTATACACAACAGCAGAGTTTCCAACTCATTTAACCTGCTCTCGGTTCCATCTAAACATTCTAAGATCGCTTTAGCAATCTTAACCTCATTAAAAGGATCTGAGACACAAACCCAGGCTTTCTTATGAAAATGAGTTGTAACATTTTCATCATTATAGACTAATTGGGCAAGAGTTGTTTTCCCCATCCCTCCCATCCCTACAATTGGGATGACAAGGAACCGCCCCCCTTCTGGGTTACTCTCTCTCAACATCTTGCTCAACAACATTTGTTTTTCTTCTTCTCGGCCAAATATTTAGATATATTGACCAAAGATGAAGTCTTTTGTCGTTGAATAAGCTGTTGATCATCAGGGCCACCTATTGTGGATTGATGAATAAAGCCTTACTTTTCTCTTTCAGCATCAATCAAAGTTAACTCCTCATTTAGTTCCTTTATCCTTTTAGCAATGTTGTGACGACGAATGACCTTAGTGACTTTGCCAAAACAAAAGCAACCTGAGGGCATGGGGAAACATACCTTCTTCTTGGTAACAAGAGCATTGTCACCTTCTTCATCTTGCTTCTCTTCCACTTGTTGTCTGAGAAGTTCAGTGTTCCACTCATCAAGCACATTGTCCATCTCGTACGCAACATCTTTCAGCTTCTCCAACCATTCTGCCATCACTTTTTTCTTCTCTGCGTCCTCTAGCACAGTCTGGATAGCTTTGAGCTTGCTGCTAAAACTTTTAACATCTTTCTCAGCATTCAAAACCAGTTTCACTGCTTCTTTTGTGTAGTTATATACTACTGAAGTCAATTGCTCCAGAAGCATGGAGATGAGTGCATCAGCCATTTTTTGAGTCAGAACTTGGTTATATATATGTGAAAGGACAAAGACGGATATGAGCTAAGGTAAAATGAATGAGATGTTGTCACCTCTGTTACTCTGATTTATCAATATATAGTGCTGAAATTTCATGGACTACGCTATCTAAATTCTGGTTTGGATAAAGATTGGAAACAATTGATCGAGTAATGAATATATGCACTATCATATCAATAGATAAAAGAGATAGAAGGTGATACCTGCCTCGATTATTACTTCAACAACTTAAGCGAAAGAGAGCAATATTCCTCTCTAACTATACTTGAGTCACAAGAGTTGGAAAGCAGCACTCTAAGATCTCTAAGACGGAAAAAGAATAATAATAGGCGAGACAGAAAACATATATTGTTCCTTTCCTTTTGCACCAAACACAAAGAAAGGATTGATCGAGTTTCCTTTCCCAAGACTCCAATTATGTGAACCAAATGAGGCATAGGTGCTCATTCGTTATGAAACCTTGAGGTTGTTTCGATCATATAAGATTCCTCATCTAAATTTCCATCGAGCAAAGCAGTGGTATCCATGAACATGGATGAAGCACTGTACAATAATTAAGACAACAAAAGTTGATTCTAAAAACACAGATTCGGGATCAACATAACAGGGTTTCGTTGAAAACATTGATTCTAGTACGGCGCAAGTCATCTATAATTCTATGAAGCAAGTCCTCCTAAGGAAAACCATTTAAAGGACAAGCATTTTCACATAGCTAGCCCCAGACCCTTCCTGATCAAGTAAAGTAATCTGAAAGGGATACTCTAATCTTTTAGTCAGAGATAGTTTTGAGGCAAACATCAAGGTAACCCCACATCACTGCAGCTACTAAAAACCAAGTATTGCTGAGATTATCGTCATCACTAGAATTAATTTTTGCTCCTAGAGACGGCTTTAGCTGTACAAGTTCATCAGTTTTAAAGTACCATGTAGAACATGACACAAAGATCCTCGTTGCTAGAATCAATAACATAGAATGTGATGATAAAAATCAGATTCAGTTCTCTCTACCTGGAGTTAAATACTTAGATAACTGAACGACTTAACAACCAACTTAATTAGATTGCAGTGACAAGACCAATGTCTAAAAAAATCCGAGGAATGAGAAATATGTACGTACCAGAATTGGTGGATGATGCTGTCCATCTTCTCGATGCTTCTCATGAAAAGCATAATGAATAAGGGGACACAGGTATCAACGTCAGTTACAGTTAAACCATGGATCCCTTTGTCCCGGATGGAATTCGATGCATCATTGCTGGTATGATTGTATCCACGACTGTTCGTTGACCGGAATGCGCAGACTCCATTGGAGGTCACATAGGAAGAAGATGATGTGGATCCGAATGTCAATCCAGAAGAGCAAGAAACCAAGTCTCGGGTCTTGGAAAGCAGCCTTGGTTGGGACGGCGACTTTTCGGTGACCGGAGCGTGGGACTCGCCGTAAAACAAGTGAGAAGAGGATGACATAGAATGATTGATTGAGACTGCGTTGGACGGCAATAAGAGAATTTTATCAAGTTGAGGAAGAGAATTTGCTATATCTCCGACGAGAAGCAAGGACTCTGGAGGCGAGAGCGGCTGATTTCCGGCGAGGTTAGATTCAACTAAATTGGTTTGCTTCGGTATTTGGATGTCTCGAGAGCCTAGTAACTCCTTAAATTAATAGTCTTACAGGTAATACATTAGGTATGGGCTAAGTTACGGCTTATAGTCACTAGTGTTGGCCATGCAAACTGGTTTACAATTCCGATTACTTCCCAGCAATCACCAAGTTCCAACTTCAGCTAATGAGCATCTTTATAAGGCAACATGCAATGATGATAAAATGCATGACTAGTTGTCTACTTTTGTTTTTATCGCAAGGGGGAATGAATAAATGATACAAGTGGGGAAGTCATCTGGTACAAAGCAGCAGGCATCCTAGTTAAAACTATAACAAATTAACAACACAGAAATAGAAATTAATGCTTGCATCCAAGACCAAGACTAGTCCCATACTCCAGCGCACGACCTTGATTTGGCACAATTTGCTTCAGGAGACATTGTTTACTGCTGCAATCAACTCCCACGAGTCACTTTCTAAAGGTCCTAGAGAGGGTGAATAGGCCTTTTTTTATTTTCGTTGTCTTCTGTATTCGAGGATAGCAATGACTTGTGCTATCCCAGAATTACAGGATACGAGTTTACAGAAAGTAAATTGCAGCAAATAAAGAAACAACACAAGGATGTTTTTTTTACTCGCAGAAACCCTGAATGCAGGGAGAAAAACTACGTGTCTCTAACTCTTGAGAGACAAAAACTTCCACTAAGTTGAAGTAACTTCTTACAAGAATAATAGTTCTAGTGATACACTACCACAGTGCTATCCTTCTTAGTCCCGAACTAGTCTAGACCTATTCCCTCTCTTGTTTCTAAGTTCTTACAACATGGGACACTTTTCGAAGCCTTGTTCGTGAATTCAGCTAACCACTAGCAGATTCAACCTTGAACGCTTCTTGGGTTGGTTGCACTACACATCCCTCATGGTATGCAACATGATATGAGTTGATGAAAGAAGTTTTGAGTTCAAGCTCTAAGGTTTACAGTCACGAAGAAGACTTAGAGCAGCATGAACAATGCAAGCTAAAAACTAGACTCAACAAAGAAAACGTAATAAGGCAGTTTTCTACAACCATTGAGCAAAGCCAAAGCTGTAGATATATATAGGCCAACAATGGCATCAAGGATGATGCAAGCTGACCTCAACATGTTTCAGAAAGGTTTGGACAGAAGTGTTTGGCTCCCATACTGAAAGTGATGTGTCCCAACACAGAAAGTGACACAAGCAATCTCAGAGATGACACAAGCAATCTCAATAAGACAAATAACCCTTTCCTAAAACATGAATGATTCAAACAGGGAGCAAAGAGGTTTCAAACCCTCTTACTCAGTCCATTAGTGGACCTTGACACAGCTGATAGCAACTGGTCTTTGAACCATACAGGGACCAGCTTATACATCGGATAACGTATCATGAAATCCCAGCTGGAGCCTTGAGCATCAAACCATTTGGTCACGGGTTGGCATAACAAAAGATCTCAACCCTTTGACTGGTTTGAGCGCTAAGGCACTTCCCACAAACTCAGTTGTCCATTTTATATTAAACTAATATAACAGACTTTGAACCTCAGGACAGCAGAAGACTCAGTACTAGGATAGCAAGCGAAGCTGCTAACCTCTGTGAAAAACAATGATATGCAGATGCATGTTTTACCTGAAACCATAAGGGATATTAGCGCCACTTGTTCTTGATCAGATAACATTATCTCAAAGTGTTTTGCAGGATGAAAGGATTGCCAACTATCCTTATACCTTCACTTTCGAAGATTACACACTTTCTAGATTTAACTGACAGGCCAGTTTGATGCCATCAACAACAGCAACAGCATAGGCTTCTACCTCGATGGCAAAGTTAGCCGTCAATGAACCAAGCTTCTGCCTCAAACGCCAATCGGCTTCAGTTCCACTAAAGAATTCAGCCTATATGACAAGAAAAACCATTTCATGGAAATTAGATGCCAAACCTAGTAGTATTGGAAAGTTTGACGACATATATGAAAGTGTAAAATCAATGACTATAAGAGAGAAATACATTTGCATGGTAAAATAAATACAGGAATTCAAGATTTCGTGTAATATGAAAGCAGAGGATATGAGGAGAAGTATGTGATAGTTAACACCATAGCCATCCCTACTAAGCTAACTGGAAAATGATGAAATCTCTCTCAAGCTAAACTAAAAACATTCCATCTTTATCATAAATACATTCAACGAAGAACACTAAGTTTTAATATAGATTATAGAGGTATCTAGCTGACTACCTATGTGGCAACTCATTCTCAAACTCCTTGCTTCCTAGTCCTTGATCGATGCTTCAATGTAGTGATTGTGAGATATCCTGAGCAAAATGGTTGCACATTTGATGACTTATTATAACGAAAATAAAGGAATCAAATCTGTATTATCTAAAACAATGCACATTTGTGTTCTTAGGGACACAGATTTTGACCAAGTTCAGACTGTAAGGGCATGTAGCTTAACGAAAGGAGAACCATGAACGTGGCCATATACTTATTTACCTTGAACGATGATGTTGGCAAAGTTTTGAGTGAGAGGATGTCCACCGAATCTTTCAGAGCAACATTTACCGGCTACTTGCTGATTGTTCAGATACAGTTTGCAGTTGCACAAACAGCTTCCAAGGCCCATTTACCATTGAACATCTATTCAACAAATGCTTCAGCCTAAGACTAGAAAACCTATGCTGAGGAAATTACATATCAAAACTAGTGAGATTAGAATATCTGACAATTAGACAGTACATAGTATTCAAGCCCTAAAATCTATTAGAATAAGGTTAATTTACCTGGCTACTTGCTTATTGTTAAAATAGAAATTGCACAAACAGCTCTGCAGTTCTATTCCAGCAATCAGCATCCATTAAACAGACAGCTTCAGCCTGAACCAAGAAAACCCATGCCAAGAAAATCAGACGTCAAACCCAACCCCTTAACCCTTATATTTGGATTACTTAATATTCTATTATAAGTAAAAGACACTTCAATGAGTAAAATGGGTACCGAGTTTCTTTTACAGTGTGTACGTGTCATGATTAGTTCAGCGAATCGTCAAGGAGTTACAGAACGTTTGTAAGTGTTAGACAGACTCAATCTTCTCCTAAAACCCAGCCATCTGATTCTCCTCCCATAAAGAATTCATAGGCTGTTTTGATTCTATGCCATAACTACATATCATTTGTATTTACTGTTTTCCATACCTAGTCTAGAATAGCTACTATATATCTGTACAATTGTAATATTGTGAATCAATGGAAATCTCTTTCTACAGTAAGTGACGCATTTCAGTACAGCACCGGAATGTTAACATATCCTTGTATGACTAGTAAAATTAAGAAATTACCAGTAAGAAGTAGACATTAATAAAACAACAGAAGCTTTAAGATTTGATCTGATAATGACAAAGAGCAGGATAAGGATCACTAACAGCTAACGCCAGGATACTGATTGTCCCTAGCTAGCAATCAGTACCAGTTTTAAACACAAAGACCTTATAAGTTTGTTGTGGTACTGAGCTATCCAGCTTATCTATGTAGCAGTTAAATATATCCCTATAATATGAATACAAATGAAAATATATCATTTTACAGAGTAGAACCTAGAAAGAGGTGAATAGTAGGAAAGATACATGAACAGAAAGAACAACAGCTTTCAAGAATTAATATAACGGAGAGAAAAGCAGCGAATATCAGGAATCAGTAACAGATAAAGAAACAAGAGATACCTACATTCACAGGTTCATCAGCTTGACAACTCCAATGACACTGAATCCTTGAAGCTTCAATGAGATTTTCTGTCGGATAACTTCATTTCAGGCTGAAGAAATGATACAAGAATGAATATTTTTAATAAAGACAATACAAAAACTTAAAATAAACAGACTTGTTCAAAAAATGTATTAAAAAAATATGGTGCTTCATTAACTACTCATAAATTGGAAGTGACTTATGATCTGTGCATGGATAGTACCAGTCTTTTACTGAATTAATATCCAATATATCAATTGAAATTTCAAATAGCAGCCAAAGCGGATTCTACAATATATCAATTGGTACCTTTCTACCAAATAATCCTTAAATCCTGTTCGACTACCAAATACGCTTATGTCTCTTATGATGGAAGTTGCCAATCAAGTATTCCAAAGCAATGGATCAACTCCTGACCTGACTGCAGTGTGCATCCATTAGAGGACATGGAAGCCCCGCGTTCAGAAGCATGCCAAGTAAAGAGATGGAGCACATCCTTGTCCAAGGAAAAATGATTAGCTACAAACAAACAGAGATAATCAAAATTCCAAGCTAAACTAGAAACTGACGAGATAAAGAAACGCAGAAAAGGAGAAATAGAAATACCTGTGAGAATGAGAAGAGCCCCTTTGGTCCAATTTGGTATCAAATTCCTCCTGCATAGGATTGTGTTCTTCAAGTCATGTTATCTGAAAGTTAAACAAGTGATAATATTTGCATTTGGTAATCGATACCTATTTATCAATGTAGAGGTTTGGGATGTGAGCAATGTTGTGCCACTGCTTCCCCACGCCTTTTCTGTACTCATATTGCAAAGTCGGAGACAAGTAGATCCCCAAAGTACGCAGTGCTGTTATCTTGTAGAGCATGTCTGGCAGTGCTTTTAGATTTGGGCACCCCACAAATTCCAGGGAAGAAAGGCGTGGCATTATGGTGATCATTTCAGAAGAATCCTTTGTTATTCCTTCCCACTCTTTCCAGCTGCTCATGTCACTAAACCGGAGTCGTTTCAACTTGGGAAATAGAGTTTCTTCCTCTTGTTCTCTTCCCAGAAATTCAACTCCCACCTTCTTCACTTTGTCCATCCCTGATATCTCCAGAATCTCAAGCGACCGCAATTTCCCAAGAGGAGGCAAATATTCAAAAAATCTCCAATAATAGAGATCAAGTTTTCTCAAATTGTGTAAAGTGCTGATCCAATAGAGACTTTCGGTGGTGCCATGGCAGTACCCTATGGATAAAGATTCCAAATTTTCGTGTGGTTGCATTGCTTTCACTATTTCATCATCACCTTTTCTCTGCTCTCCTCTTGCTACGTGGAACCATACTTTCAATTCAGAGAGGTGCTCTTTATTCCCCAACTGTGCTTTCTCCATCTCACTCTCATCATCTTCCTTCCCCAGCCATGCTATCTCAAGACTCCCCTGAAGCTGGTCCATCATTCCCACATCTCCTAGTTTCAACGCTTCATCATCACTCTCAAATTTAAAAGGCCAGTCTAGTGCTTGCAGACTTTTCAAACTCCCAATCCCTTTTGGTAAGTACCTCAGCAATGTACAGCGGTCAACGTATAGATGCCTCAACTTAAGCAACTTCCCCATTGCCTTGGGTAGTTTCTTAAGGGACAGACACTCATAAAGGACCAGAGTTTGTAGATTGTATAAAGCACACACAGCATCAGGTAATTCTTTCAAATTTGAACTATATAACTTAGATCCATATATCTCATATGAATCAATTCACCAATCTCTTTAGGAAGTTCAAGAAGGAAGTTATGACTCAAATTCAATGTCCTAAGGCATTTTAGTTGCAGGATTGAACCGGGGCTTATGGTTGTAATGTGTGAATCAAGGAGTGTAAGGGTACGTATGTTTTTGCAATCGGGAAATGAAGATGGAAGTAGAAGTGTACCTACGGGTCCACCTATTAAAGTCAAATGACGGACTTTATCATCTGATACCTCCGTTCTTTGATTAGCACCTTCAACCGCTTCTATAATAATGCATTCTTTTTTACTAAGAAATTGCACAAAGTCATGCACAATATCATGCATTTTACAACCATAAACATTTCCCAACTCATCTTTACTAAAATCTTGAAAGAAAGACCGCAGTGCTAGACTCTTAAAATAACTCTGACCAATTTTTCTCTTTTCTTTGTCTCCCTTTAAGTTAAGATAATCTTGTGACATCCAAAGCTCAATCAAGTTATCCTTTTTTAGCTGAGAATCTTTAGGAAATATAATGCAATATAAAAGACATCTTTTGACTGCAGGGGCCAAATCATAATAACTTAGGAATAGTAGTCGGAAAACTTGTTCCTCGACTTCTTCTAATTCCCATATCTTACTATTTAGAACATCCCTCCATTCCCGTATTGTTTTCTTATGCCACACTAGACTCCCTAGTGTCTTTACAGCAAGGGGCAAGCCTTTACACTTTTTCACAATTTTCTCACCAACAGCTCCAAACCCATTAGACTCATCTTCTTCCCTATCCGAAAACGCAATACTTTTAAACAATGTTAGACAGTCTCTATCACTCAA
Source organism: Fragaria vesca subsp. vesca (assembly GCF_000184155.1). Classification (NCBI taxonomy): domain Eukaryota; kingdom Viridiplantae; phylum Streptophyta; class Magnoliopsida; order Rosales; family Rosaceae; genus Fragaria; species Fragaria vesca. The sequence continues at coordinate 15,757,905 of NC_020495.1, forward strand.
CCTGTCTAAATGGACCATGCTACTCGTTACTCTCATCATTTTAGCAACCCCTTGTTTTCGCGTGGTCACCAGTATTGTACTGCCTTCAGCACAACTTTGCATTATTACTGGTAATTTCAAATTTTCCCACTCTCTTTGGTTTTCGGTCCACACATCATCTAGGACAAGAAGAAATTTCTTATTCTCAACGTGTGACCTTATACGTTGAAGTAGAGTGTCCAACTCACTGGAACTGCTTTGGGTTCCACCTAGACTCTCAATGATCGCTTTGGCAATCTTAACCCCGTCAAAAGGGTCCGAGACACAAACCCATGCTTTCTTGTCAAAATGGGCTCTAACCTTTTCATCATTATAGGCTAGTTGGGTAAGAGTTGTTTTCCCCATCCCTCCCATCCCTACAATAGGGATGACAAGGAACCTCTCTCCATCTTGGTTACTCTCTCTCAACAACTTGCTCAACAAATTTCTTGTTTCTTCTTCTCGGCCAAATATCATAGATATATCGACCAAAGATGAAGTTTGCTGCCGTAGAATAAGCTGCTCATCATGGCCACCTATTGTGGATTGATGAAAGCCAAACATTTCTTTTTCAGCAGCAATCAAAGTTAACTTCTTATTCAATTCCTTTATCCTTCTAGCTATGTTATGATGATGAATTACTTTATTCGCTCGGCCAATACAAAAGCAAACAGAGGGCATGGGGAAACATACCTTCTTCTTAGTAACAACAACATTTTCACCTTCTTCCATTTGTTGTTTCAGAATTTCAGTGTTCCACTCGTCGAGGACGTCGTCCATCTCGTACGATACATCTTTGAGCTTCTGCAACCAGTCTCCCACCCTTGCCTCTGTCACTTGTTTCTTCTCTGCATCCTCAAGCACTGTCTGGATAGCTTTGAGCTTGCTGCTCAAACTATGAAGATCTTCCTTGGCATTCAAAACGAGTGTCACCGTTTGTTTCGTGTGTTTAACAACTACTGAAGCCAGTTGCTCCAGAAGTACGGAGATGAGTGCCTCAGCCATTTTTGGTGTCAGAACTTGGTTATAACTGAAAGAATAGAGATTAATATGAGCCAAGAAAAAATGGAAGAGAGTGCTTTCACCTCTCTTCTACTTGGTTTATATATATTGCCAAACTTTCATTATATCTCTCCAGTTAATTTCATTTGGCTAAATTCTGTTTGGATCAAGATTAAAAAATAATTGAAGCAACGAATATATGCACCATATCAATTGATAAGGTACAACTCCCTTAAAAAAAAAAATAGATAAGGTATAACTTTCCAAGAAATAGAAGGTGATACAGATACCTGCCTTATTACTTCAACAACTTTAGCTAAAGACACCACTGTTCCTTTTTTAACTATACTATTTTGAGAGAAGGAAAGCATACGTTGTTCCTTTCCTTTTGCACCCAAAACACCAGAAAGGATCGAGTTTCTTTTCCTAATGGAGCATAGGTGCTCATTTTTAATGGAACCTTGAGGTTGTTTCCATCATATAAGATTCTTCATCTAAATCTCCATCAAGGAAAGCAGTAGATGAAGAACTCAACATTATTTAATACCAAAAACAAGTTCATTCTAGAAAAGCAGATTTGGCATCAGCATAAAACATTGCTTCTAATTAGGCACAAGTAATCTATGCTGGACAAATACTTCTACAGATTATGAAGCAAATCCTCCCAAGGATAAGCATTTAAAGGACAAGCATTTTCACATTAAATGGATAACCCCACACCCTTCCTAATCAAGTTAAGTACTCAGATATGTATATGCAGGTGTACCTGGCACAATGGATCAAGACTATTACAGAATTACCTTTCATGAAGGTGATGTAGTGACTACAGAGGATGTCCACCGAGTACAGCTGCAGAAACACCATTTCTCATGTTCCGTGATTATTGTTAGGATGCAGATTGTACACAAAGCTTCAAACACCATTTCTCCTGCTCCGTGAACACTTATAATGTATTCCCATTTTTCCTTTAAATACAAGAGAAAACTGAACATGAGATGTTTAGTACTACAGGTGCAGTTTTGATAAGTAAATAACTAGACAGTGAAGATATTTCAAGGCAATGACAACCTCTGCAGCATAGAACCTGGGATATTATAGTAAGTTAAAACTCCTAATCATAGAACCTCCTAAGAGTATACAGCAACTCAAAAGTGGGTCAGAAGATGAGATGCATTTTCCTATCCCAGTGACATAAATTTAAAACAAATATGTAACTTTCATATGTAACAAAGCTACATTTTGCTTAACACTGCGCCCGTAATAATGGAAATAGAATTAGATACCAGCTGTGGCAGAACACAGTTATGGCCAGAGATGACATTTACACCCCACCCGAGGGAGAGAAAAAATTAATAACAGAAGGAGGGTCCATAACCATAAAAAGTAGAATAGATGATAAAAGAATCCAGCAGAAGCATGAAGTCTAAAGAGTACAATAATCAGATTGAACTCTCAATAGCAAGGCAAATATGGTTTTAAGGGTAAGAGATATTAGGAGACAAAATTTAATTACCTAGCAGACTAAGCAGAGTCCTCCTCGAAAATTCGTGTTTTAATGGCAAAGTATCCACAAGCTCTCAGATAGGAAGGCTATGACTTGATGCAATCCATGATTTCATCCATAACAGTATGAATGGTCCAAATTTAACAGGAAAATTATTAAGGACAGAGTTTGCAATGAAAATGGTTGACTAAGAAGTAGGAACAGGAAAAACTAAACCAGATGAACACATATATACAAACACATAATTAACAGACATTTGAATACTCATTGTATATTTACAGATAGACAAAACATCCATATAGACAGAAAGCAACATGAGATTAGTATGACTACCCTAAAATGATCAATTCAAACAATAGTAACACTTGTAATGCCTACAGAAGTGATTATATATACCTGCATAAAAACTCATCTTGAGCTATATCAAGCACCTAGCCTGTACATCCTCAATTCCATTTAATTTTTGATGCAGCCTATACCGTTTAATCTAGTAGATGTGACATCTGCATTAACACCAATAAACACAAAATGTTTACATGCAACCACATCAAACGCTATATCAGCAACAAATCCCAAATGTCAAATAAGCTCTTTTACCTTTCGCAATTTGAAAATCCCAACTAGGATCATCCAATCCCAATCAAGTTGGCATCAAATACCGGCACAAGTGACTGCTCTTCAACCACTCAACAATGCAATCCTTGTTATAACCATGGGAGCATGGCTTGCCTAAAACCTCCATTGCCTTTCAAAGGTAATGTATATCAAATAGTTAAAGATGGCCTCTATACAAGAAATAGCAGTTTACCAGATAAAGACATCTACACCTCATCTGTACATAAGCAAAAGACTGATCTCATCATATGGCCAAAAAGAAAGGAGTTCCGTTATCAGGAAAAAATTGTTTTCTACTGATTTCTCCTCAAGTTTTTTTTTGTAATAGTAAGAAATTATGCTACACATTCTACTGAATAAAATCCACACAACAAAATACTCCAAACTAATGAACAATTTATCCAAATTACACAAGAAACCGTGACATCTCAAAAATTAAAAAATTAAAAATAAATAATTCAGCAGAAAACTGATCTGCTTCTTCTGGCGAGCCAAGTTCCAAGTTCCAAATTCGCATATTATCGTCCTTTATACTAATATTTCTCCAGTAATGTAATACTGCTATATTTGCTAGTTCTGTTTTGATGTGCCCCATGAGTTCATAAGAAATGCATGGATTTCAAATGGCATACCATAGTCATTTTCTAGTTTCCAGACAGAATTTAATAAAACATAGTCAATTCAGCTTGTGTTCTGTTACATTTTACTACATCTATGTTACAATGCCAGTATGCCACTATGGTCAAATACTCTGTCTCCGTGACATTCATAGGAGGTAAGGTTCAGCAATTGCCTTTGGAGGGGTAGCTCTGGAGAGTATGGAGCCACTTCTTGTGTAAGATGTTGTGGACTCCGATCGCTCAAGGTAAAGCCTTCCTATATACGCAGCTAGGGGAGCATAATAAACCGGAGGCACAAGAGAAACTGGCTTGGTGAACGGTGAACCTTACGTATGTGTAGCACAGCATGTTCACCAGTTTCTGCAGTTCATCTGAAGTGAACTCATTTTCATCCCACATTATGTGGTAATGTGTTAGCCAGCTTGTTCCCTTAACACCCCAATGCCTACAAAGATAGATATCAAACTCTCTTGGGTGAGTGATCACCATGTCCACCACAGTCCCCGGAGGAATGTTTTCATTAAGGAACTGGTTCTGTTTGGAAGACGGATCAATTTTGAAAGGGAACAATCTTGTGTGGTGCCTCTTCTGCACCACTTCAAAGGTTATGGGAGGTTTGTAACCAGGGAATTTAGAACAAGCTTTTTTAATTGCTTGCAATTCCTCATGAATCACTTTGTAGAATTGTGTTTCGCTTACCCCATCTCTGAAGAAAACTATCCTCTTTGGGAGTTTGCCTACTTCTTGGTGAAACTCACCAAACAATTCTGCCACCATTGTTCACATCTCTGAGATAGCTGGTGTATGAATTCTGGAATGCACTGCCCAACAGGTCCTCTCATGATTTCATCTATGATGGATTTTCTTTCTTTCGGTCCTTGGCAGCCCATCTTAAGTATCCTTGCAGTCTGATCATCTGAAAGCTTCCCAACTTCACATATCATACATAGCTCCATAGGAAGATAACACGGTTTACTCTTACTAATCTGCAAACATGGCAAACTCCTGAACTGTATATCATAGTTGTAGTGATCGTTGAAGTAAGACAGCAGCCTCAAATTCTTCCCATCTCTGTCTGGAAACCAAAGATTCTCAGTGGCTTCTTCAGTTAAGCCAAAAACTCGGTATCTCTGGACAGTCTCTCTATGGCAAACAAAGACCCTGATGTTCTTCAATGCCTTGTCCACTTGTTTCCTTTCTTCACTAATCACTACTTAAACCCCTCTTCTTCCTCTGAGGAAGGTCTCAAAGAAACTCGAGACGCTTCTGAAAGTATGGGATCACTCCAATGCTTTCGTGGAAAGCGGTCACGGAGAAATCAACATTGAGAGCTAGTCCTTGTTGGGTTGGTCTAAGGCTCTGAAAGAAGCCTCTATAGTCTATATCCTGCAGCTCCTCCTCATTTGTCTTTAGTTCCTCCCATTGAACTCGAATAAACTCGTAAAGTGATCTTCCCACAGGTACAATTGGCCAATGGACTGTCTCTCAAAACCACATCCAAGGCATGGAGATAATCCTGAGGGATAGATTTCCACTCATCTCCATCGTTGCTCAAGTAGCTACTCAATTTCTTTCCATAAAACTTGGAAACCAGTTTGATGCTTACACCAAAAAGTTTAAGTCTTTGATCCTCGTCTTGACATGGAAAGGTTGGCTTGGTTGTAGGAATGGGGAGACTTACATACATTTCAAGCTTATCATGTTGGAATTCTATTGAGCTGTAAAGATTCTTGCGGTCATCATAAGCCGGACTAGCACCACAGAGCAAAGCTAATTGATCCTCCACCAGATTTTGCTCGATCGCTCATGCAATGTCCTTGGACTAGGAGAGATTTCAACATTGTAGTAAAAAAAGTGCTGCGATGAATCGAATTGGACAAGGAAACGGTTAGCTACGAGTGAAATAGGAGTCTTCCACACCACCACAGTCTGGCCACTTTGCTGTCACTATTGCTTCCCCTGTGAATTTCCCTCCATTGAGGTGCAAATTTGTTTGCTTTTGAAACCCTTTTGAAGCAAAGAACAAGGTAAGTCAAATTTGTTTGTTAAACAATACTTGAAAGACTTGAAATTTAAGCTATAGAAGCGGCAAGAAATACACTTGTCAAGTTTGAATCTTCACTCCAGAATTCCAGATAATCATATATATGGTATTTCACATGAAAAAGTTTCTATCTTTTAAGCCTTGAAAAACAAAAAAGTAAATTTCATCTACTTCTACTAGGCCTAGTTTGGTATTGGGTGTATCACTGATCAAGAACACATTGTACAAATGCGAAATAAGAAACATGCATCCAAAAAGTAGACTACTTTGACATTTACCTGGTGAAATTGAGACTTTAGGCACTTGGGTTTGTGAGGAACTTTGACATGAAGGCTGCAAATGGGTTTTAGTTGTGAAGCTGCTGTGGTTTTGAGGCAAGGGTGGAGGCAAAGGCATAAGAGGAGGGAGGGGAAGAAGAGGTGGGTAGTAGTATCTCTGATAGCACTGGTTTTGGTCTAAAAACCCAAACTGATTTTGGTGATGGTGATAGTGCGTCTGAGGTGAGTTTTTGGTTTTGTTGTTGCATTTCTTGTTACCACTGGATTCTTGTGTCTCTTCCATGGCTTGATTGTGTAGACAGATTGGGTTCTGTTTCTGTGTCTCTGATAAAGCAAGCAGTTGTGGAAAGAGAGAGCTTTGGGGTTTTTAGCTCCAAAGGACCAGACAAAAAAGTGAATCAGTTTTACTTAAAAGGGCAGATGAGGCATATCATGTTTTGGCCACAAGACCACAAATTTTGAAAGAAGGGGCCCACCTCCTCTCGAAACATATCAGTCGCCAATTCCAAGTTTCAGGCTTTCAGCTCTGTCATTCAATCGAAATGGTCAACGGTTTCAGGTAATCCATTCTGTATATTGTTTTTTTAGTTTTTGATTTTGAGTGTTAAGGATATGTATTTGAAGGAATATATATATTGCTGCATTGAGTCTTAAGCATATCAATTCCACCAAGTCTGGAAGGTCCCCTGGAATTTCATGTAAACATTCGAAAGGATATCCTTGAAAGAAATTTGAATCTAATGCTGGTTGGTTCTTGATTGGTTCGCAAACATTAGGAGTAAAACTATTGTCTATCATTTTAGCAAAACATAGTTTTGCTTTGCGTCTGTTTTTGTTACCAATTCATAACTAGTCTCTATCTCAGCTTTTTTTAATGATTAAAACTTAAAAGCTATGCTCTGTACTTATCGTTGCATACGTGATTAATAAGCACTTGAGCCCTTTGTGGCTTTGTATCAATCAGAAAGCAGGTCATTCCAATCATAATGTCCCAAATGTACAGCAACCAACTTTTGGAAATTGAAGAGTCTATATGTGGTGTACACATCACAATCAGAGATGGCTTAGTAGCAGTACTGACATAGAAGATGACTCAAAAATCCTAATTGCTAACATCAATAACGTTCTGTTCCCTAGAAAATTAAACTTATGTTCAACCATACCATCCGCTGACATTATCGCTTCACCTTCTCCCACATTCTCGTGAGGCAATGGCAAACTTCATGGCTGGTTCTCTTGAAACTTTGGATCATGACACGAGGACCTCAACAACTTGGAATAGATTTCTACCTTCATCTTCTAGCAATGCTTTGAATAGGTTGGCTTTGTTGGGGGTTTTCTTTGTAAGTTCTTTTGTTAATCAACTTTAGTCACAGTCTGTAGAGATAATTTGTGGTGTCCACTGCTGTAACTTTTAGCTAACCACTCCAGACTGAAACTCAAGATTGTATGTGGAAAGAAAAGTTGCTTGGTTTTCAAGGGAGGGTCATAATCTCTCCTATTTTTCCCCAACTGACTTTTTTTGGGTATTTGAAACTTTCCAAATATTTCTGTCAAAATTAAAACAGGAACTAGAGAAAATTCTTAGCTAAGAAATTCTTCAAAGATATAACGATAATGTCTAGTAAGAGCATAAATTCCAATCGAATAGGAAGTGTCGAAATTGGAAATTATCCTGTCTTCTATATATAGCTTTGCACTCCATTATTCCAGACTCTCCCAGCACCAATTCCTCATGTAATGTGACTGGATAATTAGACAACCAAGAGAACAGATTAATATTACGAATTGATTCTTAGTATAACATTTACAGTTCTCTTTCGATAATATTTGAGAGATTCATATGGAAACTGTAATTCCTCTGGTCATGCGCTGTTTGCATCCATATTAAGGTCAAACAGCATTTACTGACTGCTGTTTTTTTCTTTGATATTAAAGTGCAGATTAATTTTTAAGTTATAGTAATATAAACCTCAAAAACCTATAGATGAGTCCAAACCTGCACGCTTCAGATTTTCACATTAGTGATATACTTCATAACCATGCCAACAATATCTGATTGGACTTTGGCGGCCGATTCCTTCAAGCTCTTAATCTTCGTGTCTGTTTCTTCCTCGAGCCGCTTTACATTGGATCCAGAACTCCCACTTGTCTACAGAAATTAATGTAAAGGCTAATCAGATCATTTTATGGTGGTGATGTACTGATGATGCTACTCAGAATTTCATTTCAATAAAGAACATGACCTTTTATTTATTTATATATCTTTTTTGACAAGAATAAAGTTCTTACGATATTCTTCATCGAAAAAAAAGTTCTTATGATATTGATAGTTGGTACCTCAGAAAGTTTGTTTTGGTAATCAGCCTCCATATTAGTGCGATACTGTTGCACTTCCCTATCAGCTTCTTCTTTAGCTTGTCTCAAGCGCACCATCTTCGCTAAAGAATGTAAGATTATTGTGCAAGATACATACAAATGGTTAAAAGGAGCAGTAGCAGATGACATGAAAAACATGGAATCAAATAACAACGGAAGCCGTATAAATAAAGTGAGGAAACTTATTCAACCTATAATCATGCTGTCATGGCATATGAGATAATGCATGTAGAATGATAATTGTGGAAATAAAATTTACAGTTTCTAGCGCTGTTGACAATGTGTTGAGCTTCCTGTTCTGCTGTTAGCAGCATCTGGATGCCTCCTTGTCCTCTAACGGAATCCATCTCTGTGCAACCTATAAAGGAAAAAATAGCATGAGAGCGATGAGCAGCAAATATGTCGCATCTTATCTACTTAAAGGTAAATGATCAATAGGAATAAGAAGGCTTGAATTATGTACGTTCTCTCACTCACAAGAGATCAGAGCTACTTGGATAAACCAGTATTAGTTTGCAGAAGATCCTTACATTTTCACAACCACTAGTGAATACTAAAGAACCTATTACTAACCTTAGATACTTTATAAAAAAGCACTTAATCCATTCCGACAAGACTTGATAAGCTTTTAGGAATATTCCGAGCGCTATGTTATACAATACAGTAGCTACAGCATCTAGTTGTTCTGCAGATGCTCTGACCTTTTGGTTATCATCACCAAATGAAATTGTAAGATATCAAATATAGCTTAGAGTATATCTGCAAGCTTTTTAGTCATGATTCAGTCCTAATCAATATTGACCAATGTCCTATAGCAATTCTCTCTATCTCTCAGGCAAGTGAGTCAATTCCAATAATGTATTCTCTTCGGAGCCTTGATTGAGAACGAGACATCTTTTAACCAAGTTTGATGGATATTGGAATGACAAGAAGCATATGAAATACATAGTTGCAGAATCCAAGCCAATTATGTAGAGTGATTCGAAGAACTCTATGTTAAACGTTGGTGGTATCCAAGCTAACTCTGTCAAATATCTGCCTGATATAGCACAGAGAAATTGGTCCAGCATCTCCCATACCAATGGAGTGTTGATGAGTGTAAGCTACTAAAAAGCATGAACGAAAATCTCAATATGTCAGACTCCTTAAAATGCACCAGTTGGGAGCAGCTTTTGCCAAATACCAATGTTATTGATAGAGATGACCCTAATGTGAACAGATATCTCAAGGCTGACCAAACATTGATCCTCCAGACAACTAATACAAAAGGATCTGTATGTCGTTTGAGCATGCGAAGTTGCAAGGACATATGCAGCCGGTACTAGTTATATCTCCATTGTTCTCATGGACTGGTAATTCAATCTCTTTGAGCATCAACCTTTTCTAATGGTACTTCTATGCCGAATCTAATCGTTATATCTCCATTGTTCTCATGGACTGATAATTCAATCTCTTTGAGCATCAACTTTTCCCAATGGAAGTACTTCTATTCCACATGTTGGCTATTTCAATTAATTGATATTCTGACCCTATCAACCACACTTGATTATATGACAAGGGAACACATAATTTCTGAGTGATCAAAAATCAAGATCGACCAATTTAATTTCAATTTTATTTTTACAGATGTACCTGCAGCTATGAGAAGTGTAAACTAAACAACACTTCTCTGCAGATTTAGCTAGATTTCTGAACAAAAAGAAGAAGAAGAAAAAACCTAGAAAATGATCTTATACAATGAGTGTGCAGATTCATGTGATTTCATTATCGAACACATGATTAATATTCACTCCCCTATTTGAGCCTCAAATGTACAGACATAATGTTAAACTCAACCATATACAAATGGAGAAAGCAAAAACGTGAAACATATACTTGTCTTTGTATCTTATCAAGTAAGACAAAATTTGACCATATACCTGAAGGAAGAGATACTCGGGAGTTGATTCTGAATTTCTACCGGAGGGAACAATTGCAGATGAAGTTTTCTGATAATAGAGGCCGGAGAGAAAGAGAGAGAGAGAGATAGATTAGGCTTCAGTTTAGGTCAAAACTGTTTGCATTTACAAGTGTAAATATCCAGCTCTAGGGAGTTCTGTTGAGAAATTATAGGTTTCTGATATACCAAAAGATTTTCAACTGTGATTGGACCATGCATTTCTTAGCCAGATGACATTTGGGATGTGTCTTATAGTAATTTGAGTCTTTCATTTTATAGTTTTCCTTTTTAGAATCAAAATAATCTTGTATTCCAAAATAACAAGATTACGAAAGAGCATTATGCAGGTTTGTTTCTAGGTTATCTATCCATGCCCCCAACCTTCTTTTCTTAGGGGTGTATTGTATATGGAATTAGTTGAAGTTTTAAAGAAGTCTATGGAATTTGAAAGTCTAGGTGTATTCAATACAGACTTTTAAAAATCAATCAAAGTCTGGGTGTATTCAACTAGATTTTAAAAAATCATTATAAATTCCACCAAAGTTCAAGGGTATTCAATTAAGATTTTTTTAAATGAATAGAAGTTCAGATGTATTCAAAATATCATTCATACTTATGGAATTAATAACTCATGGATAATTGTGGACTTTGTAGTGTAAATTACACACATCAAACTCCAATATTTTTCCATCCACTAGAGCAAAGATTTGAAAAAGTTTACGACAGACTTTCTCTTTACATGTGAATAGGTTGATCCTACGATACATCATTTTTTTTAATAATATTTTGTGCTATCAAAGTTTTATTCTACCTATTCTTTTCAATGTTTTTTTAATGTTAACATTTTGTTGTCTTTCAATTGTAATGCTTGGAACCCTCGATAACCTAAATATTATCTACTAACTCTTGATATTAGAACCACATGATTATATTATTATATTTGCGTACATGAATTAAACTTGTGAATATCTAATATCCCACTTTAGAACATGTGTCTTTGGTTTACGTACAAGTATGCGTGTTGTTAAGTTAATATAACCTTTTTTGTTACCTATGTTTATGTATTTTAATCAAATATTACAACTGTATGCATCGAAATTAGATAGATGAGCACTAAACTTATAATCGGTGTCATTATGTGTTTGTCATTACATCTTTATTTATTTATTTTCTTTCCTGTAACTTTGTAAGTATTGAGAAATCTACATAAATCATTCAAATGAAATCTATAGATTTCAGAAATCAGTGAAAGTCTGTGATTAAAAATCGATGGTTTTAAGAAATCAGTGAAAGTCTATGAACTTTTCAAAGAGTCTGTAGACTTTTCAAAAAGTAAGTTGATTAAAATAAGTCTGTATGAATCCAAATACAATACACCCCTCTTAATATTGCATGTCAAAAAAAAAAAAAGATTGCGAAAGAGCATTAGGTAGAATCGGTCGTAGAGAGCCTCCCCCGACTTAAATTCGATGTAATCACTATGTTGCACGCAATCATAGTTAAAGCATTTCACATGCGTCGAGGCGTCGAGGGACAAAATTATGTGCCTATGAATCTTTTTGGTTACCCTAACAAAATTAAAAAGAAAAAGAAACAAGATTACATAAAAAAGAGGATGACCGGTGGTCAGGGGCGTAGGGAAGGGGGGGTCAGGGGGTTCAACTGACGTCCCTCATATTTTTAACTATTTTGACCCTTCTAATTAGAGAAAAGTTTGACATATAAAATATTAATTACAGCAATTAATTTGGACAAAGGAGTGTTCAACTCCTCACATGTGTTTGTCAGCAAAGAAAACTCCTAATCAATATAAGTTTAATTACGTGCGGTTCTTTTCTTTTTTTTAATATAAGTTTATAATCCTAATCAATGATTGATTGCATCTAAGCATCTCCCTGTAATATTACAATTAAAACATATTCCTAGTCTTTTTATTTGTCTTTTGAACTAATATGTTTTCCTAATCAATCAATTGATTTCTCGTGCACCTCTATATAAACAGTTTTAGTCGCTTCTTTACGTATTTATTTTTGTTATCTTTCGGTAAATTGTTCCCTATCCTCGTCGACAACCTTCATAATTAAAAACTTGTAATTATAGATGCTTTAGCTTTATTTGAAAAGTATCGTAAGAGAAAAGCAGCAGAACAGTCGACACCATCTGTAGCGCCTCCAAAATTTCAAAATATGAGCAATTGTTGAGGACAATGATAATTGCTTTAGGGAGATTTGTTATTTTGTTTAGCTTTTATTTTTGAAGTATTCTAATGATTTATAAGTTTTTATATTATTCAATAAAAATGATATTTTTATTTTGTGTGGCATTATTGTTTAAATTCTTGACCCTTCTACTTGTGGTTTCTGGTTACGCCATTGACGGAGGTGGCCACGAGTTTTCGACTCTCTTCCCTAAGAACAATCTCAGTTACGGGTGCGTCATCTACAATGACATATACATACATTATCAATATATATATATATATATCTCACATATTTTGTCTAAATATTTTTTACTTACGATTTAAAATTTAAAATTTTATTATCAGATTATTTTTTGTGGTTGGTTTTTCTTTTTGTATTAGGATGAGGTGGCTTGTAAGTCACTTTCGTTACTTTAACGTGTTATTAACACATACACACACTTGACCAAAAAAACAAACACATACACACACACCGAGTTAGTATATACAGACAAAGGCGCACAAGGGTACTAGACCGAGATCCAAGTGGGCATCTCAACAAAGCCAAAAGACTAATTAATGCTGCACACACCGGATCCATAGGTTTGTTGTCCCTCAAATTTATTGACCACCAAGCCACCATTTGATAGGAGTTGGTATTCGAAACCTTCAGGCCGGATGTAGAGCGGACGTCCGCATTCCGGCTTAAAGTGCGGACTTCGTCCAATCTCTGCCGTCTCACGCCGGCGATGGCTTCTCTCCTTCCCGGACGACAGTACAGGCTTCCAGGACGGCTTCTCTCCTTCCAGGATTGGCCAGCGACAAGTTTTCCGGCCAACCTTGATCAATCATGGTGTTTTCCGTCCAGAGCTTCAATCCGGCCGGAAAACTTGTCGCTGGTCAGTCCTAGAAGGAGAGAAACCGTCCTAGAAGCCTGTGCTGTCGTCCGGGAAGGAGAGAAGCCGTCGCCGGTGTGAGACGACAGAGAACGGACGAAGTCCGCACTTTAAACCAGAGTGCGGACATTCGCTCTCTATGCTTTCTACCGAAACCTTACCACATCAAGTGGTTAATTTCTTTCTTTCCAATTAAATTGAATCTCTAGAAAAGTAGAAATTACTTGGCTAGTATCACTATGTTATTCACTTATTCTTTTCTTTTTCTTTTTTTTTTTTCAAAAAAGAAAAATTGTACTGTGTTCCCATTTTTTATTTTTTTGAGTGATGTCATCTATAATTTTTTATGGTAAGAGAGGTTAATACTGGAAACTCGTAAATTTTTGAAGACACGGACACCGTCGGCTTCAGTAGAGAGGCCCAGAACCCAGAGCTTACCATATACCAAGATTCAGGCTTGGAATTGCAGACGAACCAAACCCTTGTCTTACTACTGAAACCTCGTCGCTTATACTCGGTTTGCGTTTTTATCTGACAAGTAAGATCCCCTTCTTTCCAGTTTCCCGACCAAGATTTTACCGTCTCCTGGTTTCTGTCTGTTTCCTAGAAGCAGTCGACCTCCGTGGATGTCTTAGTTTTAGTTCATCAGTTTGGGTTTCAATGTTTGTACCCTTTTGCTTCATTGGTAACAAAATTTGAAGGAAACTAAAATTGAATTGGATTATGTATCATTTGATATTAGTAATTTCAAACTCATATAGTTTTGTTAGGTTACTGCTCCAGTTGTGTTTCTTTCGTGGGTCTTCACACATTTGAAGCCATATGATTCACAAAGGATTGATATAGCTATAGCTATAGCTAATAGGTGTGTTTGCACAAAGTGTTGTTTTCGCAGAGATGCGCACTATGTTCTCTGCAAATTTTAGCACCATTGTTGTTCAATGCTTGCAGAAAGCTACTTTCCAGTAGCAGCAAGTAATACGTACTTGTGTGATGCCCACAAATTTTACTTTCCTTGACAATGGATTTTGGTGTAGTGTCGATTGAGCTTACGGAAATTATAGTGCTTGTTATCTAAGTTTTGGTGGGGATGATATAGTCTCTTCTGGGATTTTGCCCCTCTTGTGTATTAACTATGCTAGTTGTTTTGTGCAGGATCGTTTTTCTGAGATCATTAGTTGGCAATAAGGATTGATAGGATATAATGCTTAATTTGTTTCTGTCGGAGCCCAATTGGAAAGATGATGACTCTGCTGAAATGAGAATGTCTCTCTTGAACAAATTGGAATCTGTCATTTGGTCGTTGATGGCTTCTGGAGGTCGATCAGAGGCTAGACTATGGCTTTGCAACACTATAGCTGGCATAACTTCTATCACTCCTAATCATCAACGTGAGTTATTTATCGACTTATTGAGATCTAAGCCACTGAAGAAGCGCTTAGCAACTCAGCTTCTGCACATGATATTTGATAATAGGCCACAAAGAGCAGGGTCTATCATAGCCAAGAGAAGTTATGTGCTTAGGAAATTTTTCAAAGGTCAGTAATTTATATTTGACACGTTCAGTTATTTTTCCCATCCTTTTGTTTCTCCTCTCTTTGTTTGCCAACTAAGGATTCAATGTTTCATGGCTAGTTTTTCTTGCTCACATTGTTCCTGATCTAATAGGCTTTTCAGTTCCCTTATGATGGTTGTCTATCATTGTGTGCATACTAGTGGGTATGCAAATGTTTAGGATGGTTCCAAGGTGTAGATTTAGAACGATCATGACATGACATTATTTTTCAAAACTGCAGGAAACCCAACACGCATATCTCAGTGGTTTTCTAAAACTGTTTCTGGATTGGGGCAGGGACAAGGTGCACTATCCCAATTTGCTTTTGTTAATCGTGATAATTGTTGGGAGGAGCTTGAGTGGAAGGGAAAACATGGGCAGTCACCGGCAGTAGTTGCTACAAAACCCCATTACTTTCTCGATTTGGATGTGCAGCAAACTGTAGAGAATTTCCTTGAAAATGTGCCTGAATTTTGGTCTTCCAATGAGTTTTCTGAGTCACTTAAAGGTGGTGAAATTTTGTTCATTGATAGGAACTTTTTTGTTCTATATTTTCTGGATTTGATGTACAAAGAAGATGCCAGAGATGTATGGGAGGTTACAAATGAGTTCCTGGAGGAGGAGCAATTTTCTTCCTTGTGTAAACACCTTCTTATTACTCTTGAGGAGTCGGACTTATGTGAGTTTCTTAAAATGCTTCATAAACATGTCAAGCCTAGAGTGGAATGCAAAGATCCTATGGACTCCTCTTATTTGTTTGAAGTTGTAGTATCTAAGTGCAGAGATTGTGGGTGCTTTGATCAGATATTACTGTTAAATGCAGTTTTCAACTATGGACGCCAGCTTCTACGGCTTTTACGAGATGAAGGAGCGCCTGAGGATCAAGCAAAACTACAAGATATTGTGTACGAGATTTGTGCAATCCCAGGCAATGAAAACAGCATGGCCCCAATAATTAAAGGGGGATCTAAGCTGAAGATTATAGAAGCATTTAAATTAATGGGGCTTCAGTCATGGGTTCTCTTTTATAGTTTATCAGAAAAGTGTCAGACTCTTCAGTCTTGGGAATCATTATTTATTGATAATGCAATAAGCTTTCGAAAGTACGATAAATATTCATTTCTTCATGGTAATGAAGCTGCTGAAGAAGGGGGTTCTGATTTGGATTACAGAGCATCCAAAAAAATTAAGCAAAGGAAAAAGAGTAGTAGAAGGAAAAGAAGAAGGGACTTTGATTATGATGACAATGAGTTGCTGGATTTTGATACTACAACTATTAGGCTGGATGTGCATTCCACTGCCGGAAGTTGGTTGCTCTCACTCGATGGGTATTCTGCATCATGGAACAGCGTAAGTATCTCACATATTCAATTTTTCTCTCTGGTTTGTAGTTGTTGGAGACTCATAATATAGCTTCTTAATTGAATATTTGGCCTCTTCACATTTCAGAGCAATTAGTATTTTCCGCTGCACTAATTTGAACTCTTCTGCTGTGATTTGTGTTTTCCTCTTCTATATGTTCATTGTCCGAAGAATAATCACGTTGTAAGTTTTTGTCCTGTAACACAGAACAAGGCTTACTCCTGAGACAGATAAATAAACTTGAAAATGTATATCAGTTTGTTTGACAAATGGTTTACGTTTTTTGTTTCTTGATTTCATATTTCAAGGCAGTGATTTTGTGTCTTACTTTTGGGTGTGGTTGAACCTTTGCATCATTCACACAACTTAGTGATAGTATGCTGTGTTCATACATTTTCTACAATACTGATTCATTTTGTTTGCATACTTCAACCATGGCTATTAGTTTCTTATAACTGTTGATCTGTACATTGTTCCTTACTCTGTTACCTATAAAAAAAAAAAAGAAAAAAAAGGAAACTAAGTTTTTAACTGTGTAGTTTGGCTCTAACATGCTAGCTTTCTGGTCATCCTTTTACTTCAGTAGTTATTTCTAATGTAATACTGTATAAGGAACTTGTTGCATTGTTCTTACATTTATTGTTTTTGGTACAAACATCTTGTGACAAGTTTTTCCATTTTTATTTGAGGAAAATAATAGTTTTGGTAATTTTTCTTTGTGAAGGCGGATTTACCTGAATATCTTTCCAAGTATTGCTTGTCGAGATGGATAAAGTGGACTGTAGAACAGGGGGATTATTGAGCTCATTGATTAGGTCCATCTTCTTCTCCAGTGCTCGGGAAGACGTAAATATAAGCAGTTTGGATTGCCCAGTTTGTTGTGTTTGCAATTGGAAGGTCTGCAAACTACCTCATTTGGATCACATATGTGGTTCGGACTAGGCTTTAACAATTCGTTCCTAACTTTAGTTGAGTGCTGCAAAGACAATGATGTTCATGGTATGCATGCTCTATATCACATTTTCATTTGTCTTCACCTTTGAGCCTTTGACAAGTCCTTTTTGATCAAGATATAACCGCTCGTTAGCTCTCACAGACATCTATATCTACACATCCCTGTTGTAATTTGTAATAGGTTATCAAACTTCTGCCATTAATTCAAATCTATTGATTATACTGATTTGAGTTAGTTTTTTTTAGGTTTTTTTTTTTTAATAGGAAGAATGATGCATCTCGGATTTTGGTACATAACTTCAATTTAATTTCCTCAAATGAAATAAAATCACAAACAAGAACCGTAGATACAATCACAGTTTTGTGAATTTTTTTATTTTATTTGGATAGCATCTGTATTGTCTTAGAGTATCTTTAGCAATGTTAGCCATTTTTGAATTAATTTTAGTCAAATTAGCTAAAATGTCATTTTGGCTAGCTACTTTAGAAATGCGGCTGCATCAATGCTCTCTACTTTAGCTAGCATTACATCAACATTATTCTTCAAATAAAGATTAAATAGTTTAAATATATTTATATATCATGTAAAATATCTTACAAGGAATGTATTAAATTATAGATAGCCTCATCTGAATCATCTCACTCTTTATATTTAGCTAGCGAGATAGCTAAAAGTCATAATAGCTAAACTTTGGCTAGTCTGTTGAAGCTCTAAAAATATAAAAAAAAGCTAAACACGCTCTCTAAAATAGCTAAAAGCTAAAATAGAGAGTCTGCTAAAGTTGCCATTATATTGTTACATGGACTTGTACTGTTACATGGACACCAGCATTTGTATTTTCATATTTGTTACATGGACAATAAAAAAGGCCTCATAACAAAACAGAGAATGAAAAACTAAATAGTAGATCTAGCACAGAGCCAAGACATGCTAGGGGGAATTTCTGTAAAATGTCAAGTCCTAGCTTAAAACTTGAATTCGTCATCCAAACTGCAACAAATTTGACTTTACGAAGAACATGCTTGAAAGTTGAAACTTAACTCTTCAAAGTAGGATGCTAAGTTTCTAATGTCGTTGGTAAGGGATCGAATTGTGCAAGGGAGACACAAATTTATTGATCGAATCTATGATTCGCTTGGAATCTCCTAAAACGAAAATTTTCCTGCAGCTGTTGCAGAAGGCGTGGTATATGCTATCTCGAACTGCACTGCATTTTGCAACTAGAGCTGCAGTGTAACCAACATGGGCAACATTCCAAACTCGAGAGGGAAGATGACATTTTATCTCGTCTCCATTAAAAAATGTTATAGTGAAAAGTAAAAGTAAATAATTAGATTGGCAGATTGCTATAGTGACTAGTAAAAGTAAATAATAACAAAATGTCAACCCGAGCTCCTGAAGGGTAGTTATGGGTAAAAAAATTATTGATTCTTTTCTTCTGGTTCAGTAGAAAACCCAACTCCCATTTCTCTCCAAGCTCTCTCTCTCTCTCATTTCAACACTCAAATGATCGTTTTCATTATTGAATTCTAGGGTTTCAGATTCAACCAATGAGCACCAGCACCACCGCCGCCGCCGATACCAGCCGCCGGGATCTCGGCCTGTGGTTCCTACACCAATCACGCCTCGGCTCTCTCCGCGGCCACGCCGACATGGACGAGGACGAGGACTCGCCGACGGAGCTCAACACCAACAACAGCTCCGGCGGCTTCCTCGTCGTCTCCCCCGATAAGCTCTCCGCCAAATACACCAACGTCAACCTTCACGGCCACGACGTCGGCGTCGTTCAGGCCAACAAGCCGGCTCCGGTGAAGCGGCTCGTCTACTACTTCGAGATTTATGTCAAGGATGCCGGCGCCAAGGGCCAGATTTCCATCGGATTCACTACTGAGAATTTCAAGATGCGCAGGCAGCCCGGGTGAGACTTCTGCTCTCATCAAGTTTTAGAATTTCTCAGTTTTAGTTTTCGAAAAAAATCGAATAGGATGAGAAAGTAGACAAATTTGAAGTTAAATTTTTGTGCTTTACTGTCCAGTCCTGAACTTGTTAAGTAGTTAAAATTGTTAAAATGTACTGATCAGTTTCGGAATTTGATTGTCTGAACTGTAATGTTGTTAATATGGGAATTCAATTGTGGATTGTTCGTCAGATTGGAAACCTGTTATGTTAAAATGCAAGTTCGGTAATATGTTTTGCTAATTTGAGTTCATTTCCTTTCATGGGTGGCAGATGGGAGGTAAATAGTTGCGGCTATCATGGGGATGATGGATTACTGTATCGTGGACTGGGAAAGGGCGAAGCTTTTGGCCCAACCTACACATCTGATGATAGAGTTGGAGGCGGCATCAATTATGCAACACAGGAGTTCTTTTTCACGTAAGTCAGTAGTCTACTATGTCTTTTGTGTTTGTTTGGAAGAATAGATTGGTTCCTGGTAGGACCTCTTGATTTTGGATGCATGAATTTATGTAATTCTTACATGCTCTGCTCTTCTTGTTTGTCTCAGTAAAAATGGAACTGTTGTGGGAACTGTGCCCAAGGACATCAAGGGTCCTGTATATCCTACTATTGCTGTACACAGCCAAAATGAGGAGTATGTGATATCTTCACCTGTTTTGACTGAGCTATTGCTTCTGCAATTCATTCTTAGCTTTATATAATAAAATATTATGGTCATGTTATCAGCCATGTGTTTGATTTTTATCTTGCAGGGTGGAAGTCAACTTTGGGCAACAACCTTTTGCATTTGATCTTAAGGCAAGATATACCTTATCCTTCTTTTGCTTTTATTTTAAGAACCATGATACATTTGTTGTCTCTTTTTTTCACATTATGGTCCTATCCACTGGGGTTATGTACTTGCATCTCTTTTCAATTGTGTTTAAACTTAGAGTAATGATGATCAATGGTATCATTGCTGTTGCTGTTAGAATGTGAAAAAAAAAAATTTGGTGTGGAAAAAGATTGTTGCTTTAAGTGTGTTGTAGCTGTCATAGTGGTCCATGTTACTCTTAGGGTCTGTTTGTTTACGGAATGGATGCTAGGAAAGGGTGCATTACTTGGAACGCACAAATGATTAAGCATGGGTTGTCTTTCTCAGGGGTTTCAACAGTCGACCACTCTGATGCTTTTTTTTTGTTTTTCAACTCTCAATCCACCGTCTTCAAAAATGAACATTCGAAATTCGTTTCTTCCTACAATTAACTAAAGCAACTTTGAGTCCTATTCATGGACATAGCCAATACATGGAATAAGAAAGAAAACAGTTTGTTGATTTGAAATCCCAACATTTCTTAATCCTTAAAGAAAATTGATGCACTACGCATACCCCTGAGGTCTTGGTTCCATGGAACAGGTTTAGGATCTTCAAAAGCCAGTTCTGTGACTGTAACATAACAAGGACCTGAAGATTGTACTAATATAAATTTGTTTAAACTTTGATAGTTTTTTAGTCACTAAAGGGTCAACAATATTGTTTAATGTCTAAATAGAAGCAATATGTAGTATCTGCATTCGTTGTTGTTTCCTATCATTTATTTCTGTTTTGTATTATGCTTCTCATGTAGTTACATTTGCAAAATCTCTTCTCCAAACTCATTTTATAACATTTGATTAGGAATATGAAGCACAAGAGCGGATGAAGCAGCAAATGATGATTGAAAAGATTTCGGTGCCTACTAATGTTAGTCATGGGTAAGTTGACATAAATGTTTTCTCCTAGTAATGCTTTTGGCTTTCTTATAGCTACAAGCTTATCAAAGTTATTTTACATTCCTATTGTTGAGGAGTGTTCCCACAACACCTTTCTAAATGTCTTACAAAAGATGGCCCTGACATACATCTCTCTTAGACTCATAAAATACCATGACTTGCTATATAGACTCATTAACTGACAAGACACCCTTAGTGTACTGAAAGACATTCTACATACCCTAAGACTTAACTAGACTGTTAATACCACTAGACTCAAATAAATACATTTGATAATACTCAACATCCACTCATGGAATGAATTGTTGGCTCTTTAGTAATTATCTTTTTCTGACTTGGACTCATTCTATTATGGTGACTTCTCGTTGGACCAAAAAGTTTAAAAGCCGGGCCAGTGGGTGCTGGGCCCAGTCTTGGGCTTCCAAAGTGGGGTTCATTTATTTATTTGAATTATTATTATCTTTTACCTGCCTGTAGCTACTACATCAGATGCATAGTTATGGCATTCAACAATTTGAAACTAGTTTGTCTGTTGGGTTGGCGGAGTCTGGAGTCCGAGGTGTTGTAGCGCTTCTGACTTTATAGAGTGCACACCTTTTCATGACTTCCAAGATTAAAAATTGAAGTGGTTGGTTTCTTGGGACAAAATAGAATAATAAAAACTCAATACGGGCTCCTCTTGAGAGTAGAGTCTCAGTCTGGAAATGCAAGACCTTGTCTGAGAGCGTACAAGGTATGGGCACCTCCAGCCCATGCAAATCGATTTTGAGCTTGAATGCTCAAATTTTATCATGTTAGCTGAGTAGGCTGTCTGTGATTTTATGCTCAAGGGCCTCTTGTACTCCAATGGCGCTGAATATAATCCATGGATGTAATTAGCTCAAAGTTTTGCAATATGAGGGGACTTGTTGAGAGTAATGACCTGAAATATATCCAATTAAGTTGGTTTTACTCTCCCTAGTTTTGTATCTGGACCCCCTGAACTCTGCCTCACCATTGTACAGCATTAAGTTCTTTTGTGGGTTTTCCCTAGAATCCCTTGGTGCTATGTGCATGTCTGAACTACGAGTAATAGGAACGACAGATGGTCAGTTTTTGGGTCAAAATGTATTCTGATGGGTTAGCGTACATTGACTTGTATTCAATATATATTATATATCTAGCAACATTTCAATATAGAAGTTTACCTTGGAGTTGAAAATGTCATAGTTATATGTACAATATTTGTGAATCTTGTTCATCTCAATACTTTTATGCTTCATTTTTAAATTTGTTTTATATGTTGTTAACCAGAATTGTGCGCTCCTACTTACTACATTATGGCTACGAAGATACGCTCAATTCATTTGACATGGCAAGCAAAAGTACTGTTCCTCCTGTATATATAGCTCAAGAAAATGGCTTTGATGAGCAGGATATCATGTATGCACTAAATCAACGAAACATTCTTAGACAGGTATTAATTAGGTTCATGACAATCTTGTCTCGATCATTCAGTTGTTGCTTAGTTATCTGCTTTCTTTTCATTGTCTTACCTAGCTTTGGTTAAGCCTATCTATTGCATGAAAGTTCTAAATGGCTTGCATGAGTTTTTGCATTTTGATTTCATCTATATTGAGCTATAACATGAGAAGTCTCCCGTGGCTCATATTATACCACTCCTTTTTGTTCATTAAAAGAATAAGGTTATCTTCTGGTATGGAGTTTAGTTTTGTTGTTACTACAGGTCGAAAATACAGTTTAAGAAATCATGATCTGTGATTGTTATTAGCTGTAAATAATCAATTATTTACTTCAACATTTTAATCATGGGAAATCATGAAACTGTTGACAAATTTATGAATTGGCTTATGTTTTCATTATTGTATTTAGCCCTATGTATAGATTTCTAACAAATGTCAACTGATGCCTGACCAATTTTCTTTGCCAATGAAGCTTATCAGGAATGGAGAGATAGACTCTGCACTTGTTAAACTCCGTGAATGGTATCCCCAAATTGTTCAGGTGAACTGTCTCAGGTTTCGAAGTGATTGTTTTTTCGAAGTTAATTCATTATTATTATAATCTTTTGAACAAAACTTTAGGGATCATGCTGTAATTTCTCTTTCGTCTGCATGACAAAAGGTCAAATGCCTCCAACTTTCCTAGTAGCGTTCCCTTTATCGCAAAGCCTGAATTCCTTTCCAACCCCCTTTATGTGTCCATCCACTGTGTTATAAACATCTCTATTCCTTTTTTTTTCCCCTCTTACACATGTTAGAGTGACGTCCTTATCAAAGCTAATTATACATTGACTACAAATATTCCAATAACACGAGGTAACTGAGTACATTAAAGGAGCCAATTTTAAAGCATTCAAGCTTGTTTTAAGTCTGAACTACACCATTTTTTATCCTTTGTATTTCTGGTAGATTTTTTATTTTTGCCTTGAAACATAAACAATTACATCTGGGGGAAGAAGGTATAGCTGGGGATCCTCTTTTTAGAGGTGTGGATGTCACCAATTTGGCTGGAATCTTTGTCCTCACCATACGTGCTTCAAGCTTCCAACTACCTTTGCATAGCACTTTCATGTACTTTACTCGCTCAGTCGCTTAATATGCCTAGGCTACATATCAACTTGCTATTTTTCTCCCTGGTGTGGTTGTCAAAAAAAAAAAAAAAAAACCAAGATTGGTTACCCATCAGAATTGATCATTATAACTGAAGGGCCCCCGTTAGTGACCATTTGTGTGTGTGTTTTTAATTTTCATTTTACTACAAGACGGAGAGAAACATGGGAGAAAGAACAACAACAAAATGTAATTTTATATTATTAACTTTTTCTTTGCACTATTGTACTTTATTAGGGTCATGACATTAGCTTTGGTACCTGCAGGATGATATATCAGCTACTTGCTTTCTGCTTCACTGTCAGAAGTTTATTGAATTGGTTCGGGTATGTCTTTCCCTTATTTGTTTACTATTATCTTCACTACTGCTGACAATTATTGCTAGGACTTGGAATTTTCATTTGACATAAAATTGGAACAATGAAAAAAATTATTCCATGCTTGTTACTATCCATTGTGAAGCCTTGCAGGGAAACCAATAACTGATGATTAAATGGACTGACTAGAGAAAAAATGATTTCAAGCTGTGTTGATACTACAGGACTATCAATAGATAGCTTGAGGTACTTACGCTTAGTATTGTAGGTTGGATCATTGGAGGAGGCAGTAAAATATGGAAGGATTGAATTGGCAAAGTTTTTTGGCTTGCCGGTGTTTGAGGAAATAGTTCAGGTAAGACGGAACATAATTTTTGACATGTGAGATATTTAGCTTCTTAATATTAATATATTTTTGACTTTGGATGGTATTTGTGATGCCAATGGTCGAAATAAGACTTTACGTGTTCACGGGTTTGAGAGTTTACTAAGTTATGCTTGCTATATCAATTTCAATTTAGGCATAGATAAACTGTTGAATGGAAAACTCATGTAAACGGCATAGTCTTCTTGTATTATTTGAGTTTCTACATCTTCTGGTGCTTTGCTGGCATTACACATTAGATCCTTTCAGATTTTCATTTTGAAGTTAAAAGCTTGTTGGGTATCAAATAAGATTAAAGTTTGTAACATTACAACACATCTTTCTGTAGGACTGTGTTGCTCTGCTGGCATACGAACGCCCACAGGAGTCCTCGATTGGATATCTGCTCGAAGAGTCGCAACGTGAAGTTGTGGCAGACACTGTCAATGCAATGATCTTGTCGACAAATCCCAACCTGAAAGATTCAAATGGTTTCTTGCATTCTTCTCTCGAGAGGTTACTTAGGCAGCTCACGGCTTGCAGTTTGGAGCGAAGGTCCTTGAGTGGGGACCAAGGTGAAGCCTTCCATCTGCACAGAGTACTTAACAGTTGCAAGAAGCCTAAGTTAGGTGCTAGCTAATGGGTTCTGTACCTCACTTCTGCTGTTCATATGCACAGCTGGCCATTTTCTGAACTGGATCTTAACCAGACAGATCGGCTTTAGTGTTCAGCATACTGTATAGAGGCATCGCCCTTGATGTTTACTGATCTTCTACATTGATAATTGTTTTCCTGTACAGAATCATTAGAATGGGTTGTTTCTCTTTCTGTAAACTTGTAATCCACAAAATATAACCTCGAATAGAAAATTCAATTGAATCAGCATCTAGCAAACGTTACATAGTTCTGGGGTTCTGTAATTTTTAATTTGTTTGGTAGCTGCAGTTGACAAATCTATCTTTGACAAGCCATTAGCCATAACCCATCGTGTATTTTTAAGATTTCTGTTATATACATGGGACTTCCCTAAAATAATAAAACCTGGATTATTTTTGCTTCCCAATCCTTGCAAGAAAAGGACTCCTAGCTAGGCTAGCCGCTAGGGAGCCTTCAGGGGGTTCCTATTAACCTAGCTATATAAACGCAATAGGATTCTTCACCTCCTCTTTCATTTTGTTTCCTTAGCCTCAACACCCCGAGGATTCTGGTACATGTTCAAATCTTCATCCTTGATCGATTTCAAGGATGTCAAGTCCGGTCGTGAGAGAGAGGCAATATATTGTTAGCTGCGCATATCAAGAACTGGAAGCCAACCCTGACCTCCTAGGCGAGTTGCCCTGCAACCCTCCGGACATGGTTCCAATCGTATTCGAGCTCTTGAAGACGGTCAGAAGTGGCTTGATTGATGAAGAAGATGATGAAGAGCCACCAGGTTTGCGATTGGAAGATTCTCGTATCCTTCAAGTAGAAATCATCAGGGACGTTGGTTTGTCGCGTCTCAAGGAATCATCTCCAACATCTAGAAGTGAACTCATAGAGAGCTTCGTTCATATTCTTTCCACCAAATTCCATGTTCCAGAAGAACAGCATCAAACGATCATTCATCAAATCTTTAAAGAGGTTGATAGGGATTCTCAGCTCCGCCCCTTGCGGCCTTTTAACGTGATTGTAAACAATGTGACTGTGCAGTTACGGCCTCCTCCTTCCTCTCCAGTTTATTTTGGTGCATTTCTTGGTCTGCTAGACCTCTACACCGAATATTTATCAATGATTACTGATAATGAGGAGGAGGGTTTGGAGATAGTGGGACCTGATAGCTTGGAGGCTAAGGAACAAGAATCATGTCCTATTTGTATGGATGATTTTGAGGAAAAGGAGGATGCAGCCCCAATTGCTCGCTTGCTCTCATGCTTCCATGTTTTTCATAGACATTGCATTCTTCGCTGGCTGCACAGAAACCCCTTGTGTCCCTTGTGCCGTTGCCCTTCTTTGCATAAAAAGAGAATGCTAGAGGAAATGTTGTCATCTTCAACTCCAATTGGACCCCATCAAATATTCCAAGGCTTACCTGATCAAAGATATCAGAGTCAATGTATACATATTCAATAAAGACTACTGGATTTTATTTATGCTTGAAATCGCAAAAGAATTGCACTTCATAATCATTTCATGGGTTCAAAATCGCATACTATCTCTTTGCTCAACTCTACAAAGCCAGGTACTTCCCTAATTGTTCTTTTAAGAATCAGAATCAGGTGAGTCTCCATTTGGGGAAGCATAATGCAAGGCAGGGCTGTTCTAAAGGCTGGTTTGCGCAATGGAAGGTTGGAGATGGCAAGAGTGTTCGTATATGGGGCCATAAATGGCTCCCTCTCACTACACCTAGTGCCCTGCAGAGGCAGAATAACAACAATATGGAAATGGTGTCTGATCTTGTGCAATTCTCTGCCTGAAGACACACCTCATGTATTTTGTGAGTGCACTTATGCTGAAAGTATCTTGTCTGCAGCACCTTTTAATGTACAACATACTATTCTGCTGAATGTTGTGTTTAAAGAATGGAATCAATAGATGCTGGAGAGAGTGATGAAGATGAATGCAGAAGCTTTTGATCAATTGCTCATGATGCTGTGGGCGATATAAAAGAAACAGCACTCTGTGGAAGAATAAAATGCGAACTGCACAAGACCTAATGCTCAGTAGCTTTACATGGTTGGAGGATTACCAGAAAGCAAATGATGTGAGCAAACAGCCCAAGAAAGTGATAATGCAGGTGTGGAAGCCGGCCACAAATGGCAACATGATTCTAAATGTTGATGCAACCTTCCTCTCTAATCAACATCATGGAGGAATTGGGGGAATATTAAGGGATAGTGCAGGTAACCTCAAAGCTGATTTTAGTCGACCTATCCTGTACACAGCTTCACCTAAACTATGCGAGCTCCAAGCAAAAGATGTTTATGTGCATAGTGATTGCCTTGAAGCCATAGCAGAAATGAAAGCTCAAGATCATAGACGAATGGAGGACTCGATGATGATATTAAACTTGGTTAACAGTAAACTGGTGAATGTGCAGATTATGCATACACCAATGGGAAAGCTCATAGGTTAGCTGCTATAGCTTTTAAGGATAACTGTGAATCTACATGGTTGGATTAGGGGTGGGCATAAAACTCGCGTAGGGAAAAAAAAACTGAACCAGACCGGGCCGGGTTTTTCTCTCAAACTCCTTTAAAAGATACTTTTGTAGAGCCTCCATCTCCTTTGGGTCATCCCCTGTGACAATCATATTATCAACGTACACAATTAGAGCAGTGATCTTACCCTGACTACTTTGATGAACAAAGTGTGATCCGAGTTGTTTTGTCTATAACCAAACATCTTCATTGATTTGGAGAATCTTCCAAACCAAGCTCTAGGAGATTGCTTCAAACCATACAAGGACTTCTTCAACTTACAAACCTTGTTGGCATCGCATGGTCTACTTTTGACTCCTGGTGGCATGTCCATATACACCTCTTCCTCCAAGTTTCCATTGAGGAAAGCATTCTTCATATCAAACTGTCGTAGAGGCCAATCTTAAGTTGCTGCAAGTGAAATCAAGATTCGTCCAGTGTTGATCTTTGCTACAGGCGCAAACATTTCTTCATAATCAATGCCATATCGTTGGGTCTATCCCTTGGCAACCAACCATGCTTTATACTTGTCAATGGTCCCATCTGCTTTCAACTTTACGCTGAATACCCAACGGCATCCAACGGTCTTCTTCCCAGCTGGTTTAGGCATAATATCCCAAGTCGAGTTTTTCTGTAATGCCTCTAGTTTTTCGTTCATCACTTGAGTCCACTTGGGATCCTCCATTGCATCCTGTACATTACTAGGAATAGAAACACTGAATAATTGATTAATGACAATCTATGGTTAGACATGTAATTGACTATGGTTAGACAATCTATAGGCGTGTGACTTGGCCAATCTATGGTTAGACATGTAATTGGCTACAAGATACTTATCTTTGGCTTTAATGTCAGGTTCATATTGTTTCTTTGGAATACCTTTGGTAATTATATGTGACTTTCTAGATACAATATTATCTACCTCAGAGAATTCGATCATTTGAATTTAAAGGTATTTGAGTAAGGACGTTCACGGCAAATTCTTCGATTGATGGTGTTAAGAAAGGGAAAACATCTGGACGAAGCATTTTCGGGACAATTTTCTATCAAATCCGTGGGACCCGTGACTGCTGCTTTTTGATGTACATAACCAACACGTGTCAGCACAGGATCAGGGGCCAGCTGCATTGCTTCGCATGTGTTAGGACCATCAATTGATGGTGTCTGCATGCCAGCATAGGGAAGAGTAGCTCAGCTTGATCGGCTCGGCTCACCAATGGTTCCTTTGTCAACGTTTGGACGAACTCGGCTCGGTCGGCTCGGCTCGGTCAACTTATCCTAGGTCGGCTCCGTGTCATGAGGCAGCACGGGCTCTGGTGCATCATGTGGTCCACCACTTTGTGACGGTGATGTGACTGATGTGTGTTCAGATTCTGTCTCTTTCTCCAAATTCGACTGATCGTTGTTATTCGTGGCTCCCCTGACTTCGAATCTCGACTCTAAAACTTCCAGCTCTCCAAATTCCTCACATTTTAAATAGTTGCGGAGAATTCCCTTCATAACCTCTCTCCCCCTGAAGGGAAGACGCCGACACTCCCCCTGAGTAGTAAAGTTCCGATTCACGAAAAGAAACATCAAGAGACACGTAAATGGTGTCGGTGAGAGGATCATAACACCGATATCCTTTCTGAAACTCGGCATACCCAAGAAAGATACATCGTTTGGCACGGGGATCAAGTTTGCTTCGTTGTTGCTTAGGAATATGAACATATACTACGCATCCAAAAACACAGGGCTCCAAGTTTGGCAAGGATGGTACAGAAAGAAGATGCTGAAGATGCTGTAGAGGACTTTGAAATTCAATCACTCGAGAGGGAGTACGATTTATGAGATAGGCAGCAGACTTCAAAGCTTCTCCCCAATATTCAAGAGGTACATTCATGCCAAATAAGGATGCGCGGACAACTTCAAGCAACTGACGATTCTTCTGCTTTGCTAATCCATTCTATTGAGGAATATAGGAATTTGAAGTCTGATGTCGAATTCCATAAGCTTGCATAAATTCTTGCATAGGACCATTAACATACTCTCCACCATTGTTAGATTGAAAAACTCGAATAGCTTGTTGATACTATATAGACACCATCTTGTGAAATTCTTTAGACAAGGAACAAACCTCACTTTTATTATTCAAGAGAGACACCCAAGTCATTCAAGTACAGTCATCAATAAAAGTCACATAATATCGAGCTCCAGAATGAGTAGGGATCTTGGCAGGTCCCCAAACATCAGAATGGATTTTCATGAACGGAATATGACTTTTATTAAGGCTAGGTGAATATGAAATCCGGTGGTTTTTAGCCAATTCACATACATCACAATGAAATTCTGAATCACTAACATTTAAAAATAAATGGGGTTATAGTTTCTTAAGATAACCAAAAGATAGATGTCCCAATCGCTTGTGCCATAACCATACTGTTGCCTTTGCATTCTCTACTCCGTTGACCTGATTTAGTACTTGTCCCAATAATTGTTGCTCTCCTTGCTCTGTCAGATCCAGGTAGTAAAGTTTTCCCTTTCTAGTTCCACAACCTAGAACCCGTCGAGTTAGAATGTCCTGAAACACACAAAACGAGGGATAAAAAGTCACAATACATGATAATGCTTGAATGATTTGGCCAACTGAGAGGAGATTGTATGCTAATGATGGGACAACTAAAACAGAATCAAGGGTTAATGTGTTGGAGAGGACAATAGAGCATTCTCCGGTGACCGGAGTTAGAGTACCATCAGCAATAGAAACAATATTTTGAGTGGAGGGTTTAAATTTTTCCAAAACCTAGGAGCATTAACCATGTGGTCCGATGCCCCTGAATCAATAATCCAATAACTATTCCTAGATTCCTTACCGATCATACCTTCTTGGGAGACATTGGTGGATGCATTAGATGGTTGCTCTTCATCTGTAGTAGCTAAGGCAACATTTGCTTGATTCTTTCGGGGTCTTCTTGTGAAATCCCACCAATATGGGTAATCGATGACTTCATAGCATCGTCGCTTGCTATGACCCAAGTCTCCACAAACCGGACACTTGATTTTTGCATAAGGATTCGGTTTTACTGAGAAGCTACGTGGTGGAGCATTTGAGAAGCCTGGAGGAGGACCCTGTTTGTGTTGGACAGCCATAACAAAAGACTCAGAGGCATGTCTCATAACTTGCCGATCAGAATGCACCTTTCGAACATAGGCATAACTTTGCTCCAATGTGAATTTTGGGTCTTTGCGAAGGATCTCATCACCTCCGACTTGAACATATTCTGAATCGAGCCCACTAAGGAACATGTGAACTCACATATGCGCCATAGCAGTCGTTTCTTGAACAACTCCAACTACTGTGTTGTTTTGAGAGGCAATATGTTGATCGATCTCCTGAAACATTCCCACTAATTCATTATAATAGGTAGGAAGAAGCTGACCATTCTGTCTCACTGCAAAGGACTTTCAATTCAAAAATTCGGGTTTCATTAGAATCATCATAAAAGGTCTTCTCAACTGCTACCCAAACATCCTTGGCTGTTGGTAGTCGGATATATCGATTGATGAGTGATGGCTCCATGGAGTCAATGAGCCAACTCTTTACTCTCTCATTCTCTGTGACCCAACTTTCAAATTCAGAAAAATTCTTATCCGGTGCGACTTTGGCTCTAGTGAGGTAACCAACCTTACCTCGTGCTCCAATCCTCATCTTCATAAGAGGTGCCCATATTGAATAATTGGTTTCATTCAAGGCAACACTGGTCGGAAAGGCCGAGTTGTCTTGAGTGGTGGTGTGATAATGGTTGATGACTGGAGGCATGAGTGCAAAAGGGTTTTCAGGTCCGTTGATTTGATCTCCCATTTAAACGAAAAAGGTTTGCTATTGTTTGTTTGTGGTTCTGGGTTTTGAGGAAGAAAAATTTGCTTTTGCTTTTGTTTGTACGTAGCGGATTTTGTTTTTGGTGTTATGAAATTCAGGTTTCGGGTTTTTGGGTTTCAGAAGATACAAGTTCGACTGGCTCTGATGCCAAGTAGAAAATAAGGATTCAATACGATTTGGAATGCTTCAATGTATATTCTTCTTCATATTGGAGGTTTATATAGAGATACAATTATAGTGTTAATATGAAAAATTCTCATACATCTATACAAAATATTTAACTTACACATACAAGGAAAGTAAATATTTAAAGGCCAGTAGCCTATCTGTCATGAATACTAGTTTTTGAAAAATCTTTAATGGCTGATCATGAATAACCTTCTTCCCAGTAACCATAGTTAGGTTGTTTGCCCTAAAAGAGGCTCTTATGCTTTTTGGCAAAGCAGCAGCCATAAACAGACATGACATGCATTTACTGTCTGTCGTTTGAAACGGGCTAGCCGGTCTTTTACCCTGAGACCGGTCAGTTGAGGCTGTACCTTTAGGATTCAACATGAACTCTTTTGCAAGTTTTTCCTCCTCGTTGGATGCACCAGATCGACCTTCATCTTGCAGTGTATGTCTAGAGCTGTCTGAATGTTCATCCTAACTGTAATTCAGTTTTGGCTTGATTCTTTCAGAAGACTGACTTGACTCTGCAGCTCCATAAGACACAATGTATTGACAACCTAGTCCGTTATGGAGAGGTTCTACAGTTTTTTCACCGCTCTTATATCTTTCTCAAAGACTTTTTTCTTCTGACTCTGGTGTCCAGTTTCTCGGATTGCGACCTTCTCTTTTAAACATCGCCATTTCTCTTATAAGAACGTCAGACATATAATTCTTGTCACCTGCAACCATTTCAACATCATATTCATACTGAGTTAAAAATATCTACCATCTCAAAACTCTTCCTCTATCAGCAGCATCAGTTAATTTGTAGTTTTTAGAATTTTTTACTCTTTTATTATCAGTTTTAACTATAAATTTGTTTCCTAAGAATGCCTCTGCATCCTTAATGCTTTTAATTAAGACAAGGAATTCCTTGTCTCCAGTATAATAGTTTAACTCTGCTGCGTTAAACTTTCTTGATAGAAATTTACAAATCTTTTCATGATTTGTATTTGGAGCAATAGCTAAAATAACTCCTGCCCAGTAATAATCATCTTATCTTGTCCTGGAAATAAGAGTTTCTAAAAGCTTTTTCAAGTTTTCCAATGTATTTATTAGTTACGCTGCTTGCTGATGAATATTGTTTGTAATTAAGGTTCTCAGTGCGAACTAATTTCTTTTCAATATCTATCAAATATTGTTTTTCTTTGAGATAATCTAGCTTGATTTCAAGCCTAACAATTTTTGAATTTATTTCCTCAAGTTGATTAATCCTTAGATTAAATCTCTCGAGTTGTTCTGTTACCTTTTCAGAGGTTTTATCCCTAGATAAATCATCTAGGAATTCAATTAAGCTCGGTCTTGCTGGATCAAGCTCTTCTACTCTGATCTCTCTCTGCATATGAATATGTTCATTGTAGAGTGTATTTAATACTCTACAAACGTATTTAATGGAGTATTGATTTTCTTGAATATCTCTTGTATGAAAGCACACTTCTCACTTATCAGTTCTTTTTGCAGTACAATAGGACTGATAATTTTTAAGTTTGTATTCTCTTTTGTTTGTCAAGAGAAGCCAACTTTGTGGCATAAGCCTTTTTCTTACCTGCTTTTGAGCAAAGCAGGCTCTGATACCAGCTAAAGTGGATCTAATCGATGCTCAAATAATCAAGAGATTTTTGATCTTCTTCGAATGTTTCTTTGAGAATTTAGACCTCTTCTTCTACTTGATAGATCCTTTTTTGGATCCGATATATAATATCCCAATAATTTTTAGTACTTCTATGAAGCTTAGATCTAAGTTCTTTTAGTTTTCTTAATTTTTCTCTTTCTTCTTGCAATTCTTTATAAGACTGTCTGACTTCTGATAAATAATCTAACCTGGTACAAATAGATTATCCTATTGATGATGAAAAATTAACTGTTTACATTTAAGTAAAGATGATAGATTTATATATTTACAATATGTTAAATAAACAAATTCAATTTCTTAAGTCCACCATGCTCCGTCAATTTTGATTTACTGAGAACCTACTAATAAATAGCACAAAAGAAAAGATTTTTAGTCTAACAGAATATTCTTAAAACTAACCGAAGACCCCTTGTTGATGTCAAAATAAGACTTCATGCATCACATGTTAAAGTTTGGGTATCATTTTGACCTTGGCGGCATAGTTTAGGTATTTCTGCTGAATTTTCCTCTATTCAAAAAGTATGCAAGAAGTATTCTGGTAGGGAAAGTATAGATGACAGACAAGCTGTGATTGCTGGGGATGGTGAAGCTAAACCTGAAATGGAACTCTAGAAAGTGTGGACCAATGACCGTTGTGTGCAAGCTGCTTGTCAGATGATAGTGATCGATGAGTTTCTGTTCAGCCATGTTGAGAATGAAGAGTTTAGGCATTTTTGCAAGATGGCTATCCCACAATTCACTTCACGATCTAGGAGAACAATAGTAATGTACTTCTGGAAGTTGTATGATGAGAAGAAAGAAGAGCTTAGGAAGGTGTTAAGTAGTCACAGGTTGTGCTTAACGACAAATACTTGGACTTCAATTCAAAACATCAACTATATGGTGTTGACGATGCACTTTATAGATGTTGGTTGGAATTTGCACAAGAGGATCATCAACTTTTGTGTGATTCCCAATCACAAAGGCACAACAATAGGAAAGATTTTAGAATCTTGTTTACTGCTTTGGAGGATAGATAAGGTGTTGACTATCTCGGTCGATAATGCAAGTGCAAATAAGGTGGTGATAGAGTATGTTCAAAGGAAAATGGCTGCATGGAAAGACCTCCCGGTGTTTGGAGGAAAGCACATTCATGTGAGGTGTTTGGCTCACATCTTGAACATCATTGTGAAGGCTGGTTTGTCCTTAATGGATAAAAGTTGTGCGGCAATTAGGAATGCAGTCAAGTATATCAGAAGTAGTTCTAATAGATTAGAGTGTTCAAGGTGTGCATGGAGAAGGAAAGATTAGAAAGGAACATATATAGACACTGATAAAATAACGACGCTTGATCTTCCAACAAGATGGAATTCTACCTTTTTAATGCTTGACATAGTTATAGATGTGAAGTCAGCTTTTCAATGGATAGTTGCAGAGGAAATTAACAAGTATAGAAGCTATTTTGATGAAGAAGATAAGCTCGATGAGGAAGAAGAACAAGAGTATGTTCCGGTAACACCAAGAACAAAAAAAAAAAAATAAGAGTTGGACCACCAGAAGATGAGGATTGGGAAAAGGCTGAAATATTTGTGTTGATCTTGAGGGTTTTTTATGATCTGACAAGGAGATGAATAAAACTAGATCAGCGCCACCAAGTCGTAGCCAAACGGAGAAGTTTTAGTCAGAACAAGGTCATAGGTTGTCGATGACCAAAACATCTCGAGCAGTCGAGCTCACCAAGCTTCTAGAGTATTCATGAGTGTCCGACTAATCTGCTCTTTGTATACTTTGGACCAACTGCTCAGATTATTCATTGATTGAAATAGACGGTTCTGATCACAAGTTAATTCCCCTGCATTCTTAATAAATTTTCTTATACCCAAAATACTGAATGCAAAATAAATACATTCGATGTCCAATAATTTCTACGAATATTAATGCAAACTCGTCACGAAGCGTATTTCATTATCGAATATCAATATTGGAGTACCTCTTCTTCAAAATATCTAAAAGGCTTCCTAAGTGTTCTCAACACTTAACGAGATTACAATTTATATCTCAAACTACTCAATCTTTCCATCTCAAATATTTCCGGGGTCTCACAATGACTCCCGTTGTTCGCAAAGAAATCTAAAACATCAAGGGAAGTTATATCTAATGGCCCAAACGATTCCCAAGGATCAGAATAATCAATGTGGTATGTTTCTACATTTTTCCTCTCTAGGGAGGCTTGGTAATAAAGATCTACCAAATGCTTGGGTGTACGACAAGTCTTAGCCTAGTGGTTTGATCAACCACATCTATGACAATTATTGTCATTATTTCGGGGGCCACTCCATTCCTTTAGTTGAACTTGGCAGTGTTTCTTGGTCCCAAATTTTGGTTATGACCTTTATAACCACGACCATTGTGTCGTCCACGGCCACATTTACGACCATGGTTGCGGCCATGATTATACCAATCGACATGCCTTCCTCCACGTCCATTACTATTTCCGGTAAAATTTGATGCATTTGCTTCTGGGAATGGTTGTGACCTAGTTGGACGGGATTGATGATTTCTCATCAACATCTCATTATTTTGTTTAGCCACAAGAAGGCAAGAAATCAATTCAGAATATTTCTTGAATCCATGCTCTCGATACTGCTATTGCAGGAGCATGTTTGAAGCGTGGAAAGTAGAGAATGTTTTCTACAGCAGCATGTCTTCAGTTATTTGCTCACCACACAGTCTTAGCATGGATCTGATTTTGAACAGAGCTGAGTTGTACTCCGTCACTGTCTTGAAATCTTGAAGTCGCAAATTCGACCATTCAAAGCGAGCTTTGGGGAGCATCACATCTTTTTGATGAGCATATCACTCGGTTAAGGCTTTCCAAAGCTCGAGCGGATCTTTGATAGTGAGGTATTCATTTTCAATCCTTCATGAATATGATAACGGAGAAAGATCATGGCTTTGGCGCGATCCTGTTGGGATGCAGTATTGCCTTCCTTGATAGTATTTCCAAGGTTTGAGGCCTGAAGATGTATCTCGGCATCAAGGACCCATGAAAGGTAATTCTTGCCGGATATGTTGAGTGCGACAAATTCCCATTTCGCCAAGTTTGCCATCTCCTATACCAAAAAGATGAGATATGTCAAAATCCATAAATGTTAGAACTATGGCTCTTAACATTGAAATAATTCAAACTTCATGAGGAAGTAATCGACTTGAAATTTGGGTTCGAGGTTGTCATATCTATTTCAACAATGGAACATGGATGAGCCATGTGCTCGAAACATTGGGTTCGAGACTTTCTTATTAGAACATGAGATTCTAAACGTTGGTGGTTTGAACATGGGGTACAAAAGCTTAGCACTCCAAACTTTGTGTTTGAGTTAGACCAACCGTTATATGAATAAGATATGAATATATATTGCACAAATATAAACATGCATGGTAATAAATAAAAATGATAACAATGTATATATTTTACGTACCTTTACCGATTGAGAGATTTAGCATGAGAGAATCATATATCATACAAAGCGAAAGTAATAAATGCAAGATAAATAAATTTGATTTGAGAACTCATAGATCGTGAGCATTGATTAAAAACAACATTGTTGCACCATATGACTCTTTGATCATCATCGAGTTTATGAGAGCGGTAAAGACTATCGTGTTGATAACGTATTATAAATAAAGGGAAAGAGACTTGCTAGCTAGCTAATGGAAGAGTAGAACTAGTAAGAGAGAGTAGAAGAACAAGAGAGAATAGATGGGGGCCTGGTTGTTCCTGTGTCTCATTCATCATTCACTCACCCCTTTATATAGGGTTAAGAACTTAGGATACTTGGTGATTACACATATAAGGCTTGATGGAAAAGCTTGGTAACTTGGTGAACACACACAAGTTAACTTGCTAAATACTCACAAGCCATGGTAGCTTGTTTAGTACAAGTTTTCTACATAAGATTACAACACAAAATAATTTGGACAACCATACATATTTACAACAAAACTAAGGTATATAGTAAAACCAAGTACCATCACTACATCTATTGTCTTTTACTTGATCACTGTCCGGTAAGTTTTTTCCTTTTCTCCCACCTTACAACTGCATCTTTTTTGACTTTCCAAGATCGATATCGTTCTCGATCCTTCAACCAGCTAGAGTACTCCTTCCCTGGTTTGCACACAATGAAGTCTGCTAAATCGTCAAGGTCAGACTTAATGGGGTCTGCTAGTGTGCAGTTGAGGTACATCTCCCCATTGCACGTTTCTTCAGTTTCCTCCTCTATGACATCAGTAAACTCTCTTGTGCAGCTCATGAAGCATGTGTTTTCCAAAGTTTTTGACACATCACTCTGTGCTCTTTTATGCTGGCGTTGGACCGATTGTTTTCTGCAAAATACCAAAAAAAGAAAATGTCTTCAGTCTCATCAGCAAATGATAACACACAATAATGCCCGTCTTCAATTGTTAAACCTCTGCAAGTACATTATCTCAAAGACTTCATCACGTTTGAAAGCACTAAGCACCACTGTTGTTCAGGGGAAGACTCACATAACCAAATCAAACAAAAAAATCTATACCACTATTGGTTGAAATGATAGTTCTATAACAACCTATTCTTATGGCCTATATAACAATCAAAGAAATAAGCACAGAAATAAGCCTCTTAGGTGAAGGAGCCAATCAAGACAACTTTCTTAGAGTTGACACAGTGGCATGGTCGTCTGACTATATTTACACATTGTGAACCCCTTCATTTTGCAATACAAGCTGAGATCACCATTCAGTATAACCTTCACCTAAGAGGCTAGCACTTGAAAATTATGGCCTATACATAAAGGCTTGAGTTTTGCAGTAGTCCAATTCCAAATCACAAAGCAAATCGCAGGACGAACTTGTATGACCACTTTTTGGGAGAATAAAGCTCTTATTCTTTTCCATGTAGGCCAGTAAGCTGATATTTTCTTTCAATGTAAACAAATCATTGATTTTCTTAGATTCATGTCTATAACTCTATATAGATATTTTTTTAAGCCAAAACAACAGGTTCACTTTCTGAGGCACACATAGTGATTTACAAGATTATGACCTTAAACATTTTTAGGAAATCGTGAAATGGATACAGATTAGAGGTTCTCTTGTTTTTTTTGGCTGGCAAACATAGATTTTAGATTATCTGGAGCTACCTCCAAACAAGAATATCTCTATGAAAGGCTTTCTTATGCAAAACGTTTCTCATGCTGTTCTGAATAACTGAGTAACTATGAAAGCTACACATCTACATAAACATGTCACAAGAAAAAAAACAAAACAAAAAAACAAACAAACTCTCAAGAAAGAAATGGAGCATGTGAGATACAGAAAAAGCACCAACAAAGATTTATCTGAGGAACAATCTAACACAAAAGAAGGATGAACATATGATTCACATTTCACGATTACTGAAGACTATTCTACATGATAACAGTAATATTTGATACCTCAAGTAAAGATTTTGAATCTTCTGAAACTTTGATGCAACTTTTCTGGTGGATTTCTGTTTCTTCACAGGCTGCAACATATGACATTACTCAATTATCAATTGCTCAAAGATGACGCATTCTTTCTCAATCTTTCCTCCTTGTAAGTTTGAAGATTGAAATATAAATCATATGAATTGAACTAAGAAAAAGGCATAGAAAGAAAGCTCACCTTTGTAACCTTATCAGGAGGCGATTCAGATGAAACAGGTTGTGAACCAACATCTAAGAATGATCGCAGTGCAACTATATCACCCTCTTCATAAGCACATAGATTTAATATTGCCATGATTACTGATATGCAGCCCTTAACTAGGAAATCAATCCCACTAGCAAAACTTAATGACAGCAACCCCAAAAAATGCAGAAGGATCCACTTGGAAGTCTTATGTATCATCGGGCGGGTTTTCATCATGTCAGATAAGAACTTCTGATTAGGTAAAGCCAAATTGAATTGAATAAAGCAGCCAATGATACCCATCATAAAATCATACTCCTTATGTGAAAAAGCATCTTTTAAGGTTTGTGGATACCCCAAATTCCCACCAATTCTCAGGCACCAAACAGCTTTCCACAAGGAACTACTCATTAACTTCAATATCGACGCAAGGAGATAAATATCTTCTGGGTTTGTATCCCCTTTAAGATAAAACACGTTATAATTGACATCTGAAGATGAACCTCCATGTATTATGCTTTGTAATGCTGACAGAGCATCATCTTTACACGATTCATCAAAAATATGTTGGTTCTCCTTTATGTATGCAATAGAAGCCGCTATCATATCAGCCTTTGGTAACTGCCTCAAGGAACCTAAATGGGTAACTACATTACAAATTTTCTCTCTCGTTCCTTGCTGAATGCAAGATTCAAAAGACGGATGATAACTCCCTAGCATCCATGAATTGGCATGAGAACAGCTAGCACCCAAAGGATGGTGATCCGTAAGTGAACTAGACATGTGGCTAGTGTACAAAACAACTGAGGTCTCCAATGCTGTAAGGTAGCAGTCCATATTTCTAAGATCTGGTCTAGCATTCTTCAAAGAAAAGTCTACACCTATTGCTTCAGAAACTAATAAAATCAAATGCGTCTGTAACATTTTTGGTGCGGAAAGCATGATGGGGTTGAGAAGCAGAGGCAAGGCTGCAGTCAGGCTCAGTTCAGGACCTCTAAAATGCTTGCTGCATTGCAAGTATAGTCTTTTGTGAAAGTTCTCAGATGCTGGCTCATCAAAAACTGATAAAATGAAATGAACAGAAATCACCTCCAAAACACTTCCAATATCACTTTTACCAAAGTTATTAAATAACCTTCCATCTGTGCAGGAAGCAGAATCAACAGCCACAAAGTACTTTCTTAACAGTCTCCGCATTAAAAGTTCGTCTGCAAATATCTATAGGCAATTCATCTAAATTTCAGTTGTGTAGTTAAATGGAAAAGAAAATGTAAAAAATAATAATAGGGAGTAAACGAAATACTTAGGATGGAGGTAACCAGAATTTGTTAAAAGTTATATATTATAAGATTATATACGCCACAGCAAATACACTATGGAATGGTCTATCTTTTGGCCATAATCTACACCCATAAATGGTTGAAATGCACACAGGAGATAACATGACACCAACAGCCTGACAGAGTGATAAAGTAAAACTAGCACATTACCATGGCTGTAATGATATTGTGAAGCCCATAAGTAGAAGGTGAATGATTTAGAGAAACACCTCCATGCACAATCTAACCAGCCAAACAATACCTATTACTAAATTAGGTGGACATCACTGTCAATTTTGGATATAAAGAAAAAACGACCACCACACGACAGTCCTCAACACATATCTTGAATTAGAATCTTTGACATAAAACTTATCTCTATTATACAACTGTCCTGAAAGCATTAATCACTTCATTTGAATCATTGCATTAATCACTTCATGTGTATTCTACCATTTGTATTCTACCGTTGTAAATTAAGGAAAAACTTCACACTAGCTAACTAGTTTATAATTCAAATACTGAACCCTACTATTAACTGTACTTGGGAACTGTGAAACGGATAATCATACAAAGACATCATGTGTAAAAGTTTTCAACTGTCAATGCAGGACAACTGTACGTGTGGAGACATATCCTCAGACAGAAAACATAAACTTGAAAGGACATGGTAAGAGTTGGAATTATATGAATGTTACCTCAAGCAATGCACATAGAACCGGGTACCACGGATTAGAAGGCTCAAAGAAACATAAGGAAGCAACAAAGTCTTCGGAAACATAAATTCCACCACCATCAGTATATGTGCTTTCACAAGAAACAGACTTCCGAAAGCTGAAAGACTCCTTCTCACTGCATCCACTTGTCACCAAACCAATCACTTTCCCAAGCACAGAAAGAAAAACTTGGGTCTTCTCCATTACTAAACTCGGGTCCACCATGCTCAAGGATATACAGCATCTCAAAAGCAGGGCTAGTTCATCAACATTGAACCCCATATCTTTGTCAGAGCCAGTATGCTTGTGAGCTCTATTTGCATTGGCATCAGATAAAGCCGAGAATACAAATTCAAGCCTATTAACTAGCTCTTCGAACAAAGAATCGATGAGACGTTGTAGATCTTCCAATTTCAGTTCATTCCCAAAAAAACTACAACTGCCTTCCGCGTTCGACCAATCTATTGGTTCCATGGAAGATATTACATCCCCTAGTGCATATAATCGCTTCAAAACCGGCACCTTTAGACCCTGAAGTTAACGCAATCAAACAAAATTACAAAAACAGCAAACAAGAAAAACAGTAAAATATGAGTTCCTAACTGCACAAGAACTCTACCTCTATCCATTTCTACATTCATCTATGCACAAATTAGGGGTAGAGTACCCAAAATCTTAACAAAAAACCAAAACAAAAAGCTAAAATTTTCATATCAATTTCCTAATTTGTTCAGTTTTGGTCTCCAAGTTTACATCTTTCAGTGAAATAAGAGAAGAAAACCCAAATTGGAGTGAGATTAGTACCTGGGCTGCTTGAATCGAAGAAATTAGGGTTCTGAGGGTGAGTGGATTGAGGCGAATTGGAGTTGTGGTTTGTTGTACAACGGGGTCTGGAAGCTTCTTGGATCTCTTGCGCTTAAAACCCATGTCTCAATGCGACGAAAGCAGATCTCTGAGAGTGATTTGGGGATTCGGCATTTGGCGCCAAAAGGGAGGAGTTGTGTCTGACAGTTTGAACAGAGAAGAGAAAGAATATAGAGAGCGAAAGTGTCGACGAGTCTGTCTAGCACTCTAGCTAGTAGTGCTGTGCAGTGTG
Source organism: Fragaria vesca subsp. vesca (assembly GCF_000184155.1). Classification (NCBI taxonomy): domain Eukaryota; kingdom Viridiplantae; phylum Streptophyta; class Magnoliopsida; order Rosales; family Rosaceae; genus Fragaria; species Fragaria vesca. Next base: position 15,799,937 of record NC_020495.1, read on the forward strand.
ATTTTGTAAATTTTTATTTTTTTTTTTTTTTTGGTAAGAGGTGATTTTGAATTTTTGATATAGTGAAATTGGTAAGGCAAAAGCTGCAAAACGCCCTCCGTATGCGTACGCCTACACTTTTGTTTAAACAGAGGGGCAATAATGTAAGTTCCTCTGATCGGGTAAAATCAGTTTTCACTAAGTCCACTGAAGGACAACAATGTAACTTCCGATCCAATTGAACTTACAATCAGTTTTCAACTTTTCATCAAATTGATGAGGGGATGACGATGATTATTCAGGAATCAAATTTGTCGACCAGCAAATTTGTGGTCATATCATGACCATCCAATCAGAGAGAGAGAGAGAGTTGACCATGGTTATGTTATCATACATGACAGTTTTTGATTGGATGGTCATGGTATGACCACAAATTTGCTGGTTGGCAAATCCCAGCAAATTTGATTCCGATTATTAGCATAAGGAGGCCATGGGGTAGTGGTGGGGGCTTCAAATCCTCTGTCACCAAATTCCTATCTCCTTCCCTGTAACCCTATTAATTTTTGACATGTGGCATTTTTTGCCTACTCATCTTAACAGCCTTTAACCCTTGTTAACCTTGTTAAACTCTAACTCTAACTCATCCCTATTTTATAATTTTATTTTATTTAGCAAAATCTGATGGTGAATACCAAACGTCTACCCTCTTCTTCTTCTTTTTTCATCAACAAAAAAAAACCCTCTTCTTCTTCGTCGTCTACAAGTACAGTAATACCAGTTTCACACTAAATTCATCAATTTAGTTGAGAAAAGAGAGACCAGAGATACTATTCTCTTTGATATTGCGATGTGGATATGAAACTCCTCTTTTGACTGCCGAACCTGTACGTGATTTACACACTTGTCAATCATGGAACGTGAAATTCCTATGAGATCAAACTCAAACAGCTTATCAGCACCGGTAAGTTCTGGTTTTCCTTTCTTTCTTGTACTCACTATAATTAGAGTTATATGAACGTTTCAACAAATAGAGTTATATGAACGTTTCAACAAGTAGAGTTATATAAACGTTTCAACAAGTAGAGTTATATAAACGTTTCGAGAAACGCTCCATGAGTGCATTCCACAGTACTTTATGGTCATTACGTTTTGCATAGATTGCCATTGAAGGCTTTTATCGATGTGGCGCTTCAAAGACTTTGAGCGCATGAGATGTGAAATCTCGGCATCTAGGCTTGTTAGCCTAGGGGTCAAAACATGTGGTTTAATCATTTCCAATGAAAAGTTTCACATATATCAAGAGAAGATTCGTCTTAGGTATCGAGTACGTCAAAACTCAAAGGAGCAGAATGTTACATTACTCATGCATACAAAGCCAAGCTGTTATGAGACTCGATAGAGGTCACAAAATGCTTTTAATGGTTTGTCCTTCGGATTGATCATACACAATCCGAAAAAGCCGCGAATTGATCAAACACAATTCGGAAAAGGCCTCGGATTGATCAAACACAATCCGGTGATAGGTCGGGGTTGATCATACACAACCCGGACAAGAAAACAAGAGTGATCAAACACACTCTTGACCCGCGAATAAAATTCCAGGATTTTTGGTACCTGCAAATACACTGACCCAAGCATAGAATGGAGTAGAAGAAGGGGAGAAAGCACTTTATCTCCCCCAAGGTTATTGAACTTGGAAGAGTTTTAGGGTTGTAAAATAAACATACAGTAAACACTTGGATGCTTGATTGGATGAAAAGAAAGCAGCGAAGTGGACGGACATGAAGCGACGGCGGCGGCCGAGGCAGGGCCGAGAACCTCCGGTTTTGGTTTTTAGTGTTTGGAAAAAAAAAAATGGTGGGCTATTAGTTCTAGGGTTAAAACAAAGTGCATGATAACATGATGAAGGATAAAGGGTATAGACAAAGAGATAGCAAGAGAATCATCATCTTATTCATTGATAGGAGCCCTTTATATAGAGAATTACACAATACCAATATGGTAAGGATATGAATACATAGATCTAGTCTAACTACATATCCTATTGGCATAAGGCCAAGGCACACATAAAGAATATTTAAAAAGATACAGAATATCCTAGAACAATATATATATATATATATATCAATTTTTTTCAACTCATCAGTTCTTTACATTGGTGGTTTTTGCTGCCATACGTTCATGAAAGGGGTACAGCAATACCGGATCCTTATTTTTATTTTTTATTCTTCTGTTATCTGTAGCAATATTATACCCTTGTAAGACTCCATGGCTTATCTTTGTTTCAAAGACTGTTATAATGAATTTGGTGTGTAACTGGTTTTGATGTACTTGAAGACGACGAGGAAGAAGAAGAGGGTTTTTTTTGTCGATGAAAAAAGAAGAAGAGGGTTGACGTTTAGTATTCACCATCAGATTTTGCTAAATAAAATAAAATTATAAAATAGGGATGAGTTAGAGTTGAGTTAGAGTTGGGTTAGAGTTAGAGTTTAACAAGGTTAACAAAGGTTAGAGGCTGTTAAGATGAGTAGGCAAAAAATGCCATGTGTCGAAGATTAATAGGGTTACATGGAAAGAGATAGGAATTTGGTGACAGAGGATTTAAAACCAGTGGTGGGCTTCCACGTCCTATGCTTGGTGTCAATCTGGCTTTGTGCCACAATACTACGCTAAAGCACTCCTGTGTAATAACAAAGTTTACTTTTGCGTAATAAAATAATATGAAGATGTGATCGGCTTCCGAAGTAATACTCGAGCTAGCATTTCCACACAAAAAAACGAAATGCTCGATTTGTCGATCAAACTCTTTCAGCTCTTCTTTCCTCCGGTCTCCAACTCTAACAGTACGGTGTACAACGGTTTCGAACCTCTCACACTGCGACGAGAACAAGGAGCTCATAGCTTCTTCGAAAGTAATGGGTCCAACGGCCTCTACGGCGCATCTCGATTTGAATCAACATCGATCGAGTTCCTCTGTCGCGTGTGGACCTAATCATCATCTTTGTTGACGAGCCGACCTCCGACCCCCAAAATTGACTCCACCCCCGGTCTTGACGTGCTGAGAGAGAGAGAGAGAGAGAGAGAGATATATATATATATATATATATACATTCTTTTCAGGGAGCCTATACTCGATTTAGACAGCGAGCACTTGAGCTACCAATCGAGTCGAGGTGGTGGAGGTAGGAGAAATCGGACTCATAGAAGAAGCTTTTGGTGTGGAGATAGACGAAGATGGTGAAAGTCATCAGATCGATTTGACTTAAACACCCTTAAAGGTTAACTATAATGAGAAAATTGTACTGCTAACAAAATTTATGCTAGGATTTACATATATGCCCTTAGATTTTGAATCTTATGGACGATATGGAGCCACGTGTCTTGTGCCCACTTAGGCGTACGATACTAGGGCGCAGTCCAGCACTTCCCAATTGGTAAATTCTTTTTCACACGTCTAGGGGTTATTTCATTCTTGTATTTTGGATACAAAAGGAAAGAAGACATTATGGGTGAAAATAGTTCATCGATTCATCATTCATTCCAATGATTCCATAGAAGACTAAAGCAAGCTAGAATGACCAGTTACTTTTTTTTTTTTTTTTTTTGAAATGAAAAAATGACCATTACATAGTGTTGTGCTCTAGGGAGGTTAAAGAAAACGAAGTCATGCCGATACGACTTTGGTATATAGAAACAAGCCTACTCATTGAACATTCGACGCTCGAGTGAGTCACAAAAATAATAAAAAATAAACATACCATATAAATGATACATAGAAACAAGCCCACTCATTAAACATTCAACACTCGAGTAAATCACAAAAATAATAAAAAAAATAAACATATCATATAAAACCATTATAAAAGGAAAGTTGTGATATATGGATCTCAAATACAAAGACCGACATATTGAGCCCTAGTTCCATGAACCTTCTGAATTATTTCAGACCAAACTTCTCTCAAGTTACCAAACGGGGGAAACAGATTTGAGTTTCAATCCCATGAGAAAGGTAAAAGAAATTTCCATGAATCAAACAAAGCCTAAATAATTTCATGCATGGGAATGAAGTTAAAGAAAATAGAGAAAATGATTGTTGATCATGTTCACCTGGTCAGTTACTGACTAAGGGCTGAGAACAAAACAACTCTACTTAAAAATAATTCTCTCCACCATTGAATTTGCATCCAAAGGTGATTGACCATGAATCTCTTGGTCAGTAACTGACCAGGTGAACACTATTTATTGTTCATATACCGGCGTACATGTTTTGTGGTAAATTAAGATCGATAGTTTGCTAGCCCTTTATTGTGAACCACATAAAGGCGGGGTCAGGAAATGAGAAAATCCTCTCCAAAACCACACCATCATCTTTGTCTCCCTCTCTAGTTTCATCTTCCATTCCATGGCTTTTGCAGCTGCTCCTCATGCCTCACACACTTTAAGCTTACTTGGTACCCCAAATTCAAGAAGAGCAACCACAACAACTAGAACCTCAAGCCGCCATGTGAACCACGTTGCAACTTTTCATGTGCATGCATCAACCTCATCATCCCAAGCTGAGGGTCCAAGCAAGCGAGGAAGACCCCCACCGGCTCCCGGAATCGATACCAGAATCCATTGGGAAAACGAAGATGAAGGCTGGATTGGAGGAACCAGCAGCAAGAAAACACAACAGCAAGTAGAGCAAGAGCAGCAGAAAGATGTCTGGGGAAATAAGTTTGCTGATTTGCTTGATGACTCAGCTGATTCTCACTACCAGTGAGTAGTTTCTGTGTCTTTAGTTTCATTTTGATAATTCCTGAATATATATCATCTCATTTTTTCAAACTCTTGTTGTTATGGATTTGAGGTTGGTTCAAGCTATAATCCCAAAATGTGTATGCTTTAGGTTCAAAATAGTTTCTATGTTGGTTGATAACTTGATATATATGTAGTTCAGTGTCATACAAGATTTGCGTACATGAGTTTTTATTGCCTTGACTTGCCATTATGCAGAGTCAGTCTTACTCATTGTAATATTGGGCAGGTTTTTAGGAGTATCAGCAGAAGCTGATCTAGAAGAAATCAAAGCTGCTTATAGAAGACTATCCAAAGAGTACCATCCGGACACCACTTCTCTTCCACTAAAGACTGCGTCCGACAAGTTTGTGAGGCTAAGAGAAATTTATGATGTGTTGAGTAACGAAGAGAGCCGTCGATTTTACAACTGGACACTTGCTCAAGAGGCCGCAAGTCGCCAGGCTGAAATGATGAGAATGAGGTTGGAGGATCCTTTTGTGAAAGAAGTGGAGACGTATGAACCTATTCCGGATATGGTGGATCGTCTTGGTGGAAAGAACATGGCCCTTGGCGATCAAGCAGTGACAGCCCTTACCATTGATATTTTCATCATTATCTTTGCTATATGTTGCATTGTATATGTGCTTGTATTCAAGGAGCCATATTACTAGCTAGGGACACATAGCTTAGATGTAGCTTATACCTGATCCAAAGTGCGCACATTATGATTCAAGAAAATTGCACATAAGTATAGATGAAATTGATCTTGAACTATATTGTTTTTTGTGAATTTTTTGAATCTTTACGATATCAATATGCTCAGACATTCTATCACCAATTGATTCCTATATTATACAGCATCATGTGATTTAGCAGAACTGCTGTTAGTGAGATCAAGATGTCCAAAAACCGATAATGCCTCACAACAAGTTACCTATACAAGTATAAACTATGAGAATTCATTAATTAGGCTTTAACGGCAACATGCTTGTTAATGATAGATAAGCTTCGACAGAGAGAACTTTGGGAGAATGCTTACCATTTTATCCAAAATGTGTAAAAACATTACAGCAAAGCTCGCTCTATATCTTGTTATGTTTGAACACAACACAAATATTTGAGACGGTGAACCAAATACAATGACAAAGCAGGCAATAGAATCTGCAAATACGTTAGGAGGAGGATTATGTCGCACTGTATCAATCATGCAAGATAACTGCTAAGGTCAAAATAAACATACAAGTGCAGCTGAAATATGTTAAAACTTCCTTTTGTGTTTCCCCTCTTTTCTGCATCAACTGCTATATCTATTCTTGAAGACAACCGTCGCAGTAGAAACAATTCTTCTTATTCTTAAGAACCATGCACCAGGTGCTTGAGATGGTGAATAAAGAATGACCATTTTCTTCAAATTTTTAGCATGCTCAAGTATATAACATGCCAATTCCCTTTCATTGGCATCAGAAAGCTCTAATCTCACCTCCTCAAGCCGACAAATACAGGAAAGGTTTTGGGATATCCAGTAACTCATACTATATGTGGATACCTGAAAATACAAAAATTCAAATTACTTGAGAGAGAGAGAGAGAGAGAGAGAGAGAGAGAGAGAGAG
>NC_020495.1:15806326-15825071 GCF_000184155.1 Fragaria vesca subsp. vesca
GAGAGAGAGAGAGATTCACTTACACTATTTTCATGTACAGGGTAGCCTATGAAGGATGGATCAGAGTGTATGTAGAAAGTACTCAAAGTTGTCATTCCTCTGGGAAGAGAGACCATTGAAGGAATTAAGTCATCACTCAAGCTCGTAATACTGATCTGCAAGTGAGAAATATTTTCAAAAAGTGCTTGGACGGCATGTTCCCTGAATAGAGCCTGCAATTTTAGAAAGGCCAAATGTTAATATACTGTTGCAGCAAGGAAAGATTGCTTTCGGACAAAGAAAAAGTACTGTCTGTAGAAGGGTAGTGTAGTTTTACCTTTGTAGTCTTTTGGTTTAGGGAAAGAGCTTTAAGCATCCTGATACCGTCAAGAGTCTCAAACACTTTGACATAGTCTTCTTTCAGAGGCTCTAGAAAAATCTCAGCTTTTTCTAGGCACATTAGATCCCCCAGATCCGTATTATCCATCAAACTACCACTCCATTTCAAATATTTAAGGTTTGGAGTACAGATATGCAACGATCTCCTGCTACTCGAATCAAACTCCCATGATATATGTATATTCTCTAGTTTCTGACCTGATACCTTAAGATGGCACAAATCACTCTGAAAATAATGCACAAAACAAAATGATTCCAAAGACAAGCTTTCAATCGTCATAAATTTTATCCCGCGAACTTCTTCAAGATGTAATTTCTTCAGGCTTTTGCGGGAACATAAGATCCATTTGAAAAAATATTCCTCTCCTTGAATTTTGAACTTTCTGAACTTCAAGACTTGGAGATTAGGGAAACAAGCAGAAGAGGATGGCCATTTAAGAATGTCCCCTCCAAAATCGAAAAGTAAATATTTCAAAGATGAACAATGGAAGAACCAAGATGGTAATACTAAAGGTGTTTTCTGTAATGTATCGAGCTGAAGATCAAACACTTCAACATTGCCCCTTATTGCATTTCGGATCCATGTGAATATCCTATAAAGCTCATTAAAGTGGCTGGAATTTTTGACAGGATAGTAAGTCCAACGAATACGAAAGTATTGAATTGTATTATCGTCAAGACTACTCAGGAACCTATCAGAACTGTTGAACACCTGCAGCCGCTTCCACATTGATACGCTACTGGTTGTATCAAAATTCAATGACGGAAGTGAAAGATAAAGCTTTGTACATCTTTTGGACACACAGCTCACCCGAGTAAGGTCTCTTAAATTCAGTAAGGAAAGAATTTGATGAGCAATTTCATCTGGAAGATCACTAAATCTGTCTATAAACTCCTTACAAGCTGCTCCTCGAGTTTGGCAGCTTGCAGTAGTTCCCACATTTTCCATATCGACGTACTACCTTAAGGATTGTTGAAAGCAGAGATGAGATCTACATGAAACAAAAATTGCATGCCTAGATGATATCTAAATAAAACATACATTACTCGAATTAAAATCCCAATAATAAACAATATGGGAAGCCCTTCTCAAGCACAAGGCTTGGTAATCCAATATCATTAGCCAGAAAATAATTCAGAAAATAACATATTTTGAAATATATATATATATATATATAGAGGATGTGAAGCGGACGTCCGCACTTTAAGCGGAAATGCGGACTTCCGCTTCACATTCTCTCTGTCTGTTATATATATATATATATATATAGTCCCATACGCCGATATGCATGCAACAGATCAGGCTTATGAAGTAAAACCTTATGTTGATTCACAGTGCTGGAAAATTTCGTCTATACAGATTATAGAGAGAGAAAATCAAAGTGAACACTAATCTTATGAGCAATGATAACCTTTAGGGATAGTTTTACCTTTAGGGTTTATGGCTTAGGGTTGATGATTTTCAAAGTAGTCCACCAAACTTGTGATGGCTCATAAGCTTGATGTGCCTAACCTTGAAGACATCTCCTTGGTTTGTGTCCTAGTCCGGCCTCCGGAGAATATAAGAGAGAATGATAGCCCTGAGAAAATCGACGATACTCTGATTCGGTTTCAATGATTGGCAACTTCAATACTTCATCATATCTACGAATATTTACTCTATTTTTTTTTAATAAATTTTTACGTAGTGTACAAGATTGAATGATTGATTGCTTGGAAGTTGGAATAATAAAAGGACGCTAATGTTTAGCTCCTTAGTTTTTTTTTTTTTTTTTTAGATACACATAACGTTTAACTCCTAGTTACATCAAGATTGATTGCTTGATTTATTAGAATCAAAGTTAGAGTGAATCCCGTGAATCATGGTCCAGCGGTACAACTAATAAGGAAGGAAATAAAATGGATTTCAATTTTCAAATGCGAGCGAAGGACTTCTCTCATAGTCTCATAGGCCTAGTGATACATTTACAACTCGAAGAGCATCACACAGAATGGTCCATCTGCAACTTCTCCCTATGCTTACTTGTGCGACTCATGTGCCTTGGAGGAAAAGGTACCGCAAAACTGAAGAGTATCACAACATTAAGAAACAATTGCATGTCAAATGCAAGAAAGCCATGGAGGTTTTACAGCAAACAAGAAACAAAAGCAAGACGGTGTTTTTCTTGCTACCTGATTTGCTATAACTCCCAGAAGGAACTTATCTCAAGGAACAGCATCAAGCTTCTAGTTCCTTGAAAAATAGCTTCGGCATCGATCAGTCGTCCCCTTATCTATTGAAGAGTTGTAATTCCAGTGACTTCATCAAGCTTCCCTCAGTACCACAAGGGTTGAATCACTGCTTTTACATCCCCTTCGTTCTCCACTCTTGCGAGACCTACACCCGCAGGCTGCAGCTAATTATATAACTGTTAAAAGGAGCTCATGTCTGAGTGACTATTGGCAAAAACTTACCAGGCATGAAGGTCACAATAGGCATCATAGTTCCATTCCAAATTATTAGGATCTGATCTCTGCCAGCAAGCTAGGAGGACGGGGAACTTCAAAATCATGACTAGGCACAAGGCAGAGACCAAATCCCAATAGTGCACAGCTTGAAGGAAGCGTCTTCCACATATTGTTCCATGCTACATTCACTCGTTTCTAGAATGTGATTTTCTAAAATACTTACAGGGGAAAGTATCCATTGTTTTATCTTACTGCAGGACTTGCATATCACAACCTCCCGAGTTCCAAGTAAAATGGTAACTCATAAAACATTACCCTTTTATTAACTCAAGAGCATTACTTTATTGTAAGAAGGATTAAATTCAGTTTGCTCCCTCGTACTTTAGGTCAATAATCAGTTTGGTCCCATATTTTTTTTTAATAACGTTGGTCTTTGAAGTTCTATTTCACATCAGTTTAGTCCAATTTTTGAATTGCCCTTCTTACCATGACGTCATGCGCTGAGTTATTCACGACACAAGGGCCCAGTTTCTGACTTAAAAGAACAGAATAGTCATTTTATCATATTTGGGTATTTAAGGAAATGAGATGGGTTGACCAGGGAAAGCCTACACTCGGTGTTGACCCGAGCCCAGACTTCTCTCCCTCCTTCTCCGGCTGTCTCCTCCTTCTCCGGCCTGTTGTCTCCGGTCCCGGCCACCTCAGACGGCAAGACCACCACCGAAATGATCCTCTTCATCTCTTCATTCTAGCCCAGCCCATAGATCACACGTACAACCAGAATCGGTGGAGATCGAAATCGTGAGTGCTCCACTGAGTTCACCGATTTCTGGCAAAATATGGCGTCCCCTCCGGTGGCGACTGGTAGTATATTGTTCTCCTTTCTCTCCTCTACCTTTCTATGTCTTTTGTTCTTCAAATTGAAGCCTAATCTGAAAACTCCCTTTTCTCCGCATGTCGTTTTCCGGCGAAACCCACTGCTCCTGTCATCGATTCGGCCAACGCCGGTGAGAATCTTCTTTACCTCTCCCTCCTCTTCATTTCGGTGTCTTACCTACCTGAATGAAGCCCTAACTCAGAAATCCATTTTCATCTGTTTTTCTGGGTTCATGTCAAGGTCTTCCGGCGATGGTGTTCTTCAAGCTTCCAATGATCTCAACGAGTTGGGGTGAGGCCAGCTTTGAGTTGGAGAAGATTAGATGGAGTTTGAGGGGTTATGGGTGAGGCAGCAGCCTTGCTGGTTTTGGTAATGTTTCATTTTATCATATTTGAGGTGGCCGGAACCGGAGACAACGGGCCAGAGACGGAGGAGACAGCCGGAGAAGGAGGGAGAGAAGTCTGGGCTCAGGTCAACACCGAGTGTAGGCTTTCCGTGGTCAACCCATCTCATTTCCTTAAATACCCAAATATGATAAAATGACTATTCTGCCTTTTTAAGTCAGAAACTGAGCCATTGTGTCGTGGACAACTTAGCGCATGACGTCATGGTAAGGAGGGCAATTCAAAAATTGGACTAAACTGATGTGAAATAGAACTTCAAGGACCAACGTTATTAAAAAAAAATATATGAGACCAAACTGATTATTGATCTAAAGTACGAGGGGGCAAACTGAATTTAATCCTTTTAAGAACGATGTTTTACTACTTTTTGATCCCATTGAAGGCACAACCCATCACAAATACGACAAAGGGGACATAAATTTCATTCAACTTCAACAGCATTCTATAATTCCAAAATTCAGATTTCTGTGGGAAATATGCACATATCAAACTGATAAACATTGCTACACTATCACATTCACAGAAAATAAAAGTCGGATATGCCATGATCCTAATTTCTTTCGTATTTTGGTAACTAGAATTTCACACAAAAAAATATGGTAGATAAGAGATGGTATCAACTAAAGTAATGGAGATCCCAAGCAATATAGATGAGTCGGGCAAACAGCGCAATGCCCCAGAGAGCTAACAGCAAAATATGAGGGAAAAATCAGCAACCAATGAACTATGAAATAAAAGCAAAGAGCCGAAGAGGAACCAGTTGATCATGGCGCAGGACCAAGCCTCTTCTGCAGACCAAGCAAGACCAACCTACAAGTAAAGAAACTAGCACCAATATCTTAGTGTCTTGAAGTCGCTAGATCAGATGGTGTGGAACTAAAACAATATGTGCATGGTAATTGCCCACTCAATGAACACAGGCCATACAAGGCCATATTAGCCTCAGCCAATGAATGCATTACTTGCCTAATCAAATAGGCCAGATTCCACAACAAAGAGCACAGCATGTAAAAATGCTGACAGGATTCAATAGCAGAGTAACACAGAACACAAACAGAACCAGAGATGCGCAGAAATTTAATTCTAATATGCATCCATAAGAGCATCTCCAACAAAAGAGTCAAATCCTTGTTGGCAGCCCAACGTCTCTTTTTGACAGCCCAACGTGCACTCCATTGAAAGAGTCAAATCCTATGTGGATTTGACTATAGCCCGGACGTTGTCAACTTTGACACAGCGCAAGAGAATAGTCATTTATTATTTTATCATTGATTCTCTCTCTTTCGTCTCTCTCGCTGCTCTCTCTTCTTCCTTCCCACTTCTCTCTCTTTTTTCTTGCTTCTGCATCTTCTCTTCTTTTCTCAAGAGGATCAACTCCAGCCTCCACCTTTCTCCAATCAACATCATCATCATCAGATCTAGTGCTCTCTTTCTTTCTTTTAGAATCATGTTCTCAAATGCAACATGCAGATTGGAGTCCAAACTAGAATGAAAGTCACCAAAGATGCAATCTGATCCAAATTTCATACCCCTCTCATGCCTCCCAAACCCACCACCACCACCATCTTCCTCGGGCTTTCCTCCTCCTTTTATTCTACCACCAATCTGGGTTCGATTTCAAAACCAACCCCCTTGTCTATTTGGAATCTGAAATATGATTTCTGTAGGATTTGGGTAGGAGAGAACCAAAGAATTTAGAATTAAATTCAGTTTACCCCCTTGTGGTTTGGGAGTGACTTCATGTTAGTCCCTACACTTTTATTTTCATCAGTTTACCTCTTGAACTCTTCAATTTCTGTCTGCCGTGCCCAAATTCTCATATTCCGTTTGAATTGACCGTTAATTATCAGCAATTAATGTCTGATTTGGACAGATAAGGTCCGATTTGCCCAAATTCTAGATACGGGCCTCATAGTTAAGGTTAAAATTATCAGCAGCTAACGTCCTATTTGGACAGAATATAGGACATTGGTCACGCTTGAGGAAAATTCAAAAGTTTGAGGGGTAAACTGATGAAATTGAAAGTATATGGATTAACATGAAGTTACTCCCAAACCTCATAGGGGTAAACTGAATTTAATTCAAGAATTTATGCGGGATTTGGGTTTTGAGTAGTGTCAATTGAAGATTGAATTTGGTGGTTTAGAACATCAAGAGCAGAAGGTAATAGAATGAAAGAACTAGAAGAATTTATGGGCTAAAGATAAAAGAAGAACGAGAAGGGATTTTGGGGATATAGTATAATAATGTTTGAATTTAACCATTTTGTTGACGCGCTCGTTTCCGGGCGCACAATTTAAAACCCTTTTTTTATCAGAATGTAGTATTGGCAAATAGGGTTCAATCAATCCGGGGACTTAAAGAGAACTCATGCAGTCATGGTTACACTAAAGAATCTGTAACTATAAGTATTTACAAGTATTCATTTACATTTATACATATGGTACAAGGTAATCATGGGGGTTTTTGAGGTCTGTTCTAATGTTCCTACTAAAAACAGAAAATAAGATATGTACAAGTGATCGATTCATTCAACATCGCAAACAGAGATAAACTCGAATTTTAGCACACATCAAGATCACGTTTCATTCCAACAATCATTATCATGCAAGTTCTTAACAAAAGAAACAATCTCAGAATACACGCCTGAAGAGGACATGCATTCCTTTAATTCTACTTACTTTATCACCTAAGCACAGAGAAGTCTAGAACTTAGATTATTTCATGTAAATTGCTGCATTCAATACTGAAGAGTACTTGTCCACAATAAACATGAATCATTAAGAATTATAGAATTGAGATTGAACAACAACGCACACCCGAGAAGTCGTAACATGCATTTGCTGTAGTTTACGTTTTCAACTATTATTACATAGTTTCCACCACTTAGAGAAACATACTTACTTGAAGAAGCTTAGCATGAATCATGGCAATAGCTAGCATGCATTCTAACTCTTTGATTTAAACAAAAACATAAACTTTCAATCATTAAAACTCACAAGATCAGATCACCAGAAAATCATTAACGAAACATCAATATGTTTTATAAAATTCTGAATCTATTGAATACAAGAACAAGCAAAACATGCTTCCAATTCTTGAGTTTAGCACATGAAACATACCTATAAATTTGTAAAGAAAATCAAATCAAAGTAAAGGTAATGTTTACACTTTATCAAGTCTCCAAGGAAGCTTGTTGACATCAAAAGGATGCTTGACTTCAATGCTTCAAGTCTCCAACATTGCTGCCTTTATGGAGAAGTCCTTCAAGGCTTAGCAAAGGAAGAAGAAGCTTGACAAAAGAAAGGGAGAGGCTGTTGCTGCTGCTCTCTTATCCCTCTGGTTTTTAATGTGAATGAATGATTCTCTAAGAAGTACCCAAGGCTGTCTTTATATAGAGGAAAGATTGGTGGAACTTACTCAAAAATGATGTGGGAGTAGGAGAAATGTTTGACTTTTCTTCTTTAGGAGCACATGTTTGACTTTTCTCCTTCCTTGGACAGCTTGGGCCTTCTTTTGGGCTTTTTGCATTTTTCACTTTCATCCTTGGATTTGGGCCTTCTTCCTTCCTTGGACTGCAAGAAGACTTTTTCTGCATTTTTCTGTTATTTCCATGATTTGACCTTCTTTTCTTGATTTATGCTCTCATGTCCTTCACAATCACAAAACATGTTAGAAATGACATTATTATGAGAATATCATAGGTAAATAGGGTAGGAAACACATTATAAATATAGCACTTTGTGCTCATATCATTTGTTGGAGTAGAAATTTGTCAAATTTGACAATTCCATGTCAGATGTCAAAATTCAAATTTGACAAAAAATTTTAACTCTTTCGTTGAAGTTGCTCTAAGTTTCTGGTGAAATGGTACTCAGAGTTACTGACCCAAAGAAAAAAACAAAAAACAAACAAACGATCAATGCTAAAAAATCAGGATGCCTTATTTGCCCCATAATATTGGGTAGAATATTATGATAATTCTGAAAGTAGCCCTCCTATAGCAATGGGAAGGATGCTTCATCTCCTACCAACTAGCAGCATTGACTAATTTACCAACTAATACAATGGACTTATGTACCTCCCCCTCGCAAAATCTATTTCCAACTTCTCACCACAAGCCTTGATAATAGATGGATAAGTGAGATATAATCGGGTCAAATATTGCTTTTTCCCATTTGCTTATAGGTACCAGAAGGCTCTTCCAAAAGTTCATTTTGAACATATGAAAAGATAAGCAACATCCAAGGTAGAGATGCAATATATTGGAATTCTCAATGCCTCAACATAAGAATGACAGCTCTAGTAAAATGTGATCAGCTTGGTAACCAAAATGAACTCAGGTTAAAGAAACTAATTCAATCTCTTTACTCAGTTTTCATACACAAATCTATCACAAGTATAATGGGGCATCAAGATAGGATGAAATCGAAAAACGGGTTTAGTTCAAAACTGAGGTATCTGAGTAAAAAGAATATCGATCAGAAGAGGGCAATGGTCAGAGGACATCCTTGCAAGATGAAAATATTGTGCTACAGGCCAATCACTATGACAGAAACATTTATCTTATCTTTCCTTATAAAGCAACAATGAGTTGTTTATTGAAACCACAGGCTGCCGGGCAAAGTCACTTGAAAGTGGCAACAATTGTATCAACATAGACTCACAAGGCAACAAATCATTATAAGATAAACCGTAAAGGCAACAATTTAAGTAGTCTCCCGCAACAATGCTTTAAATTTTAAGGACCAATTCCAACCAGTCTTTCTGAAACATTAATCAAATGGCAACTTTAATGTTACATTGTAACAATAATTGTGGGGCTGATGAAAGAAGAAACCCCTCAGAATTCCGGCCAGGACAACATGAAACCCAGTCAAAGACGGTCCCTCAACCCTAAGAAAAGAGGGAGCACCAATATTTTGAATTGAGTTTCACATAACCAACATATCAGGCATGGTTCAGGAGAACATATTGAAACAATACTTGTACACCAAATTAAATGTAGCTTGAGCATTACTCCATTCAATTGTAGCAGTCATAATAGATTGAGAGGCTCAATGAAAACCAACATCAAAAATACCATTGTTCGCCAACAAATTAAGGCAAAGATACTGAATATTATTAGAGTAAGATTACCTTGCAGTGCTCTTCCTTTGAAATTCGAGAAGGATAAGAGTAATCTGCATCCGTGATGTTTCTGCCGGTAAGTTTTTAGCATATGTCTGATCTTTCCGTGTAAGGAAAGAATGACTTGTTAATTCAAACCCGAAGCTGGGAAAAATTAATCCCTTGAAAGGGGCAACTAACGTATTAGTATAAAGTCACAAATCAACAAATCTCAACGGCTTGTTTGCAATCTTTATAAGATAAACCGACAATGCTTTAATCTTCGGAGGCAACAATTAGGGAACTGTATATAAAATAAACCGACAATGTTTTCATCTCAGAGGCAACAATTAGGGACTAATTCCAAGGCAACAATGCTTATAAGATAAACTGACAATGCTCTCATCTCAGAGGGAACAATTAGAGACCAACTCCGACTAGTCTTTTCGAAACATTCATATACCCTTATTTCAATGGGATCAAATGGCAACCTTGATGTTACTTTGTAACAATAATTACGGGACTGATGAGAGAAGAAACCCTCAGAAATCAGGCAAGGACAGCATGAAACCCAATCAAAATTGGTTCCTCAACCCCAATAAAAGAAGGAGCACCAAATTTTGAATTGGGATTTCACACGTCTCTCACAGATTACTGGTTTCTTCATCATACCATGTAATTTATCTATGTCACATCCACTGTTATTCCAAAAGGCACTAACAGTATCATCAGTATTAACAAGATAACCAGGAAAAACAACATCAATAAGAGAAACTTACTCAGCCAATGATCAGTCCAAAACTTAACATTCATGCCATCCCCAATTCTCCAAATTAGACCTTGCCTTGTAATCTGCATCAGTGATGTTTCTACCAGAAAGGTATTTAGCACATATTCAATATTTCCTTATAAGGCAACATCAACTATTTATTCAAACACCAAGCTGGGCAAAATCACTTGGAAGGGGCAACAATCGTATTAGCATAAACTAACAAAGCAACAAACTCTAGATATTGCCTCAATGGCTTGTTTGCAATCTTCATAAGATAAATTAACCGACAAGGCAACAAGGCTTTGAACTCATAGGCAACAGTGCTTTAATCTCAGAGGCAACCAACAATTAGGGACCAATTCCAACTAGTCTTTCAAAACATTCATATACCCTCATTTCAATGGGATCAAATGGCAACCTTGATGTTACTTTGTAACAATAATTAAGGGACTGATGAAAGAAGAAACCCTTCAGAATTAGGGCCAGACAGCATGAAACCCATTCAAAAATGGTTCCTCAACCCCTAGAAAAGAAGGAGCACCAATATTTTGAATTGAGATTTCACGCATGTCTCTCTCATTACTGGGTTTCTTCGTCATACCTTGCAGATTTACCGAGACAAATCGAAGGGGCTAATCGAGATCATATCACTGATTGATGATCAAATGGCAAAACCCATATGACACCCACACCATCCGAGACCCACCCAAAGCCGTGCATATATCTGAAATTGAATCAACGAAAACCAAAATCAAAAACCTAGATATGAAATTGAATAGAATCAAGGATCATCATTTTGAGATTCAATTGAAATAACAATTACCGAATCTGAGAAGAACAAAACGATAGAGAGAAAGGAAAGGGGAAGGCTTGAGGGTTTTACCTTGAGGTGGTGAAACGGATGAACAACAAACCACGACGGTAAGAAATGTTGGTAAAACCAACATGAAGGTGAGAAATGTTGGTAAAACAAAGAAAACTGGATGGACTTGCATATAGAATTTTTGTACATAATATTATGTATTGCTACCCTGCATAATCCTTATCAACCTAGGGAAGCTGCTAGATAAGAGCATATATAGAAGGGAAACGCCCAACTGTTAATCCATTAAACGAAATGAAACACGTGTAATTGCCATCAAAACAGTTGATAACACAAGTATGAATCTGATGAACATTCTCAATGAAACCAAATTTCAGCGGTGCATTGAAGAATTATTTTGAAAACAAGCATCTCTCTGGATATTTACATACATTAATACTATGTGAGCAAATTTGCAATCCATAGACAAAAAAATATGTTTTGAATCCTTCGTTTACTGTAACTTTAAAAGCTCATCCTTCTTTCCATGTCTTAGGTATGAATCTCTGGATTTGGGATAGAAAAAGTTCCTTTGGGATGAAATGAGGATAAGATGATGGCATACACTATGAATACATTTTCTGAACGTAACATGTTAAGCATGACCTGATCCATGGTTTTGCCAAAATCTGCAGCATGAGTCTCAGAATAAGCACTAGTCGGAGACCCAATTTAAGACAGCATTTCACCTCCAAATGATACGGGTATCACAATGGCAAATTCATCTTACCATACATGAGGCTAATAACCGTATCTGTACAGATTTGGTACTTACACTACACTAACATGAAATCAAGGTATCTATATTTGCGCAAGTGATCAATAAAAGTAAATGAAAGACAGCATGTTGCATTTGTGTCGATTAAGTAAAAAAAATAAAAAATCGACTGCTGGTCACTCAACAACTGTATGACACATCAAAATAGGAAAAAATATACCACACTAAGACTTCCCAAGAGTGAGAATAAACCATAAACACTGCCCCCAGCCCTCCACTATGGAAAGTTGAAAACTTGAAACATCAGTGTATCATTATCAATCATACAAAACTTAAGCTTGGAAGTTCAGGATTTCAATTCATAAGTCTCAAAAACCATTTCGTTTCAAATGAGCTAAAAAGTTAAGAGCTTTAATAACTTACAGGTTTGTTCTTCTGTGGCTGCTTCATCAAAAGATTTGACCAATTTCTTCAATGTGCTCATACTCTTCTCGTTGAAAAATCAAGAGAAAATGAATAACTGGGTCTTTGGCTACCAAGTTGTACTGAATCAAAAATCAAAAGGAAAACCCAGATTGAGTAATATCAGAATATGAAAATCATATACCTAATTCTGAGCTTGTGGGTACCCTCGATTCTGATTGTTCCATTGATTTGGGATTCTGGGTTGCTGAAATTTGGGACGTGGAGGGTTCACATGGTCATGTGGAGGAGGAGAGGTTGGGATTGCATAGGTGATTAGAGTGTGGTTGTTGTTGCAGTGAAATGAGAAGGTTTGGAGAGGCCGGACCTTGTTGTTGAAGATGGAAGAAGAAGATAGTGTGGGCTTCTAGCGCGTCGAATGGCCATTTTTGGAGAGGAGATATTGATTTGAGCTTAAACCCTGAAATGCTCTGATATACTGATTATACTCTACTTTGTAAAACCCTGAACCGTTGTACAAATACGACGACTACGTATTGTTCTCTTTCGTCTCAGTATGCCACGTGGTGTAATACATGAACAGCATTTTTTTTTTTTTTTCTGAGGGAAAATAATACATGAGCAGTCTTGTTTTCATAAAGAGCCTGTGACATTGGTATCATTGTATCAATGAACAATATTGGTGACACTAAGATAATAAGATTCACATGATCCTATCAAATTTGTATAACACAGTTAAGACTTGAGAGGCCTCTCATAGTTAATGTGCATCAACATCCTTCAAACCCAAAAGAATTCATTTGCATCAATAATATGATATATATAGGTAGGTGAGATATTGGAAAAAAACTTAACATATTTATCATTTGTTTGTACAAAATTGTGTTTTCAGTCACATCTTTGTATAGGATAAGAAGATTATGTGATTGGCAGCTCCCTCAGATCTTCGTCTACTCTCCCTCCTGTCGTTGATGGCAGCTCTCTCCAATTATTGGACAATTCGGGCCTCCTTTTTAAAAGCATAATTAATTTCTATTTTTGAAAGAATGATTATTGCCTTTTATGAGGTTTTCTTCTAATTTTCTTTTAGATCGAAACATATTGAGTACAATCAGACTATATTGAGGACTTACACCGATAACTAAATTCAATATAGTTGGTAGCCCATGAATACTATTGCAAAACACTTGTCAATTAAGCAAATTTTAGTTGTTTGAATTGAAAAAAATGTCGGAATTGCTTCCTAATTGTTTACAAATGAAATACATGTAACTGATGAAGAAACTATCCATTTGAAAAAAACTTACACATAGGACCACATGTAATCAACCAATAAGATTATACGGTGTCTTTTTTTCCAGAGTCCCACACTCTATCCATAGGCATTCGTTTTTACAAATAATATATATATATATACATATATATACAGTTCATATCCAGAGCGTAGCTTCGCTCTGAAATTAAAATGTGAAGGTCTTTTTTTGGCTCACTTTTCGGTCACGTATCCACATCTCCGCCGTTCAGTTTTTAGAACCTAATGTATAGATGTATAGATCACTTATACCAAGTTTCATTCAATTTGATAATCATTAAGGTGTCGAATTGTGTGAAATGCATAAACAGACTAAAATCTGTCCAACCAAAACTGTTCATGTAAATCACGATTGTGAAAGCTCAAACGATTGTTAAATTGGATGAAACTTGGCAAAAGTGATCTATACATTGGGTTTTAAAAACTGAACGGCGGAGATGTGGATACGTGACCGAAAAGTGAGCTAAAAAAGATCTTCACACTTTAATTTCAAAGTGAAGCTTCGCTCTTGATAGGAACTGTATATATATATATACAGTCCTTCTCAGCTGCGGACGTCCACATTTATTCTTACGGTGCGGATTTCCATTTTACACTCACTTTTCAATCGAATTTTCACATCTCCACCGTCTAGTATTTAGATACTAATGTATAGATCATCTCTGCAAAATTTCAACCAATTTGGTTATCATTAAGGCACTCAAAACTGCGTTTTTCTATTATAAACATGAACGATTCAAGTTCGACAGAATTATGTTCATCTATTGGTTTAATTGAGGTTGAGTGCCTTAATGATAACCAAATTGACTGAAATTTGATAGGAGCACAAAATGCTACGTTTATAATGTATTTCCGACCCTATTTAGCTATGTAATTCCCTTAACAATATTCATATTAACTAAGTTTGTGTTTTTAGGTCATAAATAAAGCCAAGGAGCCTAAAAGAGACAAAAGATGAGAAATCTTGAAGGAAAAGGAATCCATGTTGTGCAAGGAAAGAAATCAGAAAATCTGCCAGAAATCGTCAGTCAACTTCGACAGAAGATTGTGATTAGCTCACAATGATCCAGGAGATGTGCCATATATCAATGGAAAGCTACAAGAGTCTACTTTCCAGAACTTTTTACGGATCGTCAATACCTATTTTGGAGAAGAAGTTATGACCGTTTAAATGACCGAAGGTCAGTCTGCCCGAATTTCTTATTTGGACCAAAACTTCTGTTTTGAGGCCCAGACCACATTGGCAAGCCCATGGACGAGTTTTGAGGGTTTTATAACCCTAATCACAGACGTGAAGGCTAAGGAGGAAAAAAGCCAGAGAGGACGTGAAGATTAGAGGAGGCCAACGAACTCACCATCATCAGAACCTCCATAGTTGTAGACTCGCACAAGGAAGCCGCCAAGCCATCATTGATTTCTCCATCATCCACGGTTTATCTTTCCTTTGTCATCTTTTATTCTCCTTGTGTGTCTTTGCAGCCATGTGTGGCTGAATTCTCTTAGTTAGGAGCAAGGTTTGAAGCCCCAAGAATGTTTTAGATATTGTTTTGAACCTTGGTTTCGAATTATTAAGTTTTTCAAATTGTTTATTTGGTTTTGGTTTATGGAGAACCCTTGCTTGTTTATGTTCATGTATGCGCAACATAGAACATTATGAACTTGTGAGTGGGGCTAGAATTAGGTTGTTTAATCTCCTAAACGGTTAATACGGCTTAGTTCAAAGTAGTAAAACCTATAGGACAATAGGTGAAACCAAATAAAAAGGATTGCATGCTAGGTAGGCGTTCCACACTAGTTTTGCATACTTGTTCAATCACTTTCATTGATCTTAATGCTTAGAATAATTTGTTGATAGGATAGCGTCTATACCTTGATCGGTTATTCTAAAGGCTTAGTAATGGTGCGTTCATCTTACTTAAGTATTCAAGGGAAGTAATAAGGACTTACGCAGTGCGTTCACGGTTTGTTCTTGATTGATACCGATTTGTGACTTAATGATTGAAGCTTTGGTTGTTAACATATCTTGAAACATACTTGGTGGTGGATTTCCAAGTCTCTAACGTCTCATCCATTTGATATTTTCTGATTTATTTTGTTTCTTTATTTTCTCTTGTTTATAATCACAAAACCCCATATCTCTAGTACTATCATCTTTTGTTTTGTAATTAACGTAATTGTAAAGGTACCCTCAATCCCCGGCTTGTAACGATACCCTTATTTGCTATATACTATAATTGACACAAAAGGGTTTTTAATTGAAACGCCCGGTTTCGGTCGCTATCAAAATTTTGCAGAGATGATCTATACATTAGTATCTAAATACTAGACGGTGGAGATGTGAAAATTCGATTGAAAAATGAGTGTAAAGTGGAAATCCGCACCGTAAGAAAAAATGCGAACATCCGCACCTGAGAAAATCTGTGTGTGTATATATATATATGCAGTCCAGATCAGAAGAGGACGTCTGCACCGCCCTTAAAGTGCAGACGTACGTCCCTCCGTTCTCCACCAAACGGTACCGACAACGACGCTCCTCCACCCGAGCGGACACCAGAGGCATCCCTGATCACTTTCTCTTGCTTGCGAGATCGATTTGAAGGTCTGGGCAGCAACCTCCACCCAAAACTTCAGACAAGATCTGTTGGTATAAGGATTGTTGGCTATCTCTTTTATGATCAAAACACAGGACATAAGTTATTTTATATATCCTGATGGTAAGGATATCACAAGTGAAGAATGAAGACTTGACAAGATCACATGTGTCCTAGGTAACTGATGCATATGTATCTGATGCTTTTCATTGAGAATTCTACATATCCTGATGGTAAGGATATCACAAGTGAAGAATGAAGACCTGCCAAGATCTCATGTGCATCAGGTAACTCATGCATATGCATCTCATGCTTTTCACTGAGAATGGCAGCCTTGCTTGCCATCCTAGATCGGATGATACCTCCTGGTGTATCTGTCCTAATCTATTGGGTCTATATATATGCTAAATGTTTTGTTATTGCTTGCCATCCTAGATCGGATGATACCTCCTGGTGTATCTGTCCTAATCTATTGGGTCTATATATATGCATGTCTAAATGTTTTGTTATTTATGTATCATTAGTTTGAATTCCCTTGTTTGAATTCAAATCCTTTTTAGCAAAACATTTGTCGTTGCCTTAATACTTCAAGTCAGTCTAGGGTTGTGTAGTGCTTCCAACCCGTGACCGCATGACTAGAGCTTAAAGGCTCCAACTAGGTTTATGATACACAAACTAATATATTAGCTGGCTCTTTGTTTTATCTCATAGGCATCAGGTAATTCATGCATGTGCGTCATATTCTTTCATTAAAGATGGCAGCTCTGCTTGCCATCAAATCTGGATGATGGATACCCCTATTGTATCTATCATATCTGTTGAGTCTGACCGTGTGTATATTCAAATGTATTTGCTTCAGTTTTTAAGTGTTTGAATTTCAAATCCTTTTTAGCAAAACATTTGTTTATTCGTGCTTGAGCTCCAAGTCAGTCTAGGGTTGTGTTGTTCTTCCAACCCATGAGCACATGACTAAAGCACTTTTAGGCCAGCTCCTTTTTTAGTCCAGCTGGGTTTTGTGATACACAAACCAAGTCAGCAACTGACCCATGTGATGCACCGCCCAAGCTATCAGCTGGCCTATGTTTCCTAATATAGGAATAGGTTTTGTTGTGTCTATTTCATTCATAAAACCTTTTGTTTCTTATTGAACAATTATCATATAAGAGAGTTGTGTTTCTCTTTACTCTCTTGGAGCCTTTTGTTTGTCCCTGGTCCTCTCACTTTTTGAGTTTGGCCAAGAACTAAAGTCCAAAAGTTGCCTCCCATTTTGGTAAACGTGCATGCTCTCCTTTAGCTTGCACTTTACCTATATATATGGTGCAAGTCTCTTCTTGCTCCTTGGTTGTCACAATGTAGTTTTTACATTTTCATTTATTGAGTTTGTTATCAGCTTGCATTGTTCATGCATGCTATAGGTCTTCTTTTGTTGACTATAAATCTTAGAGCAAAGAACAAAAACTCTTTTTATAAACTCATAAGCATTCTGCATATCATGAGAGTTGATAGTGCAGCAACCCCAAAAACATTCAAGAAGAATCAATTGATCGAGGAAAGCTGGGTTCTAAGAGAGTCAGTTAAAGGCGTTAGCTGAGGTCTGATGAATCAGTCTCAATAGGATAGTTGAGTTCGGAGTTAAGTCTTCTTAGAAGCATTCAAGAGGAATCAGTTAAGTGATAGCTGAGTTCTGAGTTGAAACTTCTTATATCTTTTATGTAAACACTTGAGAGACAAGAGAGATAGGTCTAGACTAGTAGGCTATGTTGCACGGACACTCCACATGGGTGGAGTGTCAGAGTATCTGACACTCCTGACACGGCAAAAAACGTGTCCGAAAAAGTTGACTTTTCCGACACGTTAACCTGCCTGATATGTCTATTTACGACACGTCACGTCATCTTTTCTCACTTAAAAAAATTAAAATAAAAAAATAAATGGGCATAGTAGAGGTCTGTCGTGCAATCACACACAAACAAAGAGAGGAAAGTCAGGAAATGACACAGACGAAGAAAACATCGCCCATTCGATTGCTGCATAATTATATGAATTTTTATATGAAATTTCATGCATAATTATATGAAATTATAATTATGACGTGGCGTATCGTAAATAATTATTTCCTGCATAATTATATGAAATTTTGTGTATAATTATATTTTAATATCTTTTTTATTTATTAAAAATACATAAATATATAATTTTGTTTGCCGTGTCGAAAACTCAGTTTTTGAGTTTTGTTGTGTCGCCGTGTCGCGATGTGTCGTGTCGCCATGTCCGTGCAACTTAGCTAGTAGATAGACTAGGCAGGATAGCAAGTCGTTGTTGTATCCCTAGAGCTATAATCGAGTGAGTCACTCAAAGATATGAGAGATAAGATCTAGACTAATGGGTAGACTAGGCAGGTTTGCAAATCGTCGTTGTATCCCTAGACTATAATTTTGTAAGAAGTGAGTTTTACATAATGGAAAGGTTTGTCCCTCAAGAGTTAGAGGTACGCAGTTTTTCTCCCTAGTGCAAGGTTTCTGCAAGTAAAAAACGTACTGGTGTTATTTCTTTTACTTTCCAGTACTTGTTCTTTTATTTATTACTATGTCTCTTTGTTATCAGGATAGCTTAATGTTTGCTATCCCTGTGAGCGGAATTGGACGAAAAAGTAATGAAAGCCTATTCACCCCCCCCCCCCCCTCTAGGACCTTCAAGATCGATCTCGGCTGCAAAATGGTATTCGGCGTACTCGCCGGCAAGAGAAAGTGATCGGGGATGCCTCTGGTATCCGCTCAGGTGGAGAAGTGTTGTCGTCGGTGCAGTCCGGTGGAGAACGGAGGAACGTCCGCCTCTGAACGCCGTTCTATTT
>NC_020495.1:15825091-15827391 GCF_000184155.1 Fragaria vesca subsp. vesca
GATTTTACCAATAAAACCAACTTTCGGTCATATTTTTCGTATCATAGCCAACTAGTATCTAGATATATATGACATGATCATCTCTGCAAAATTTCAGATAAATTGGTGATCGTTAAGGTATCGAAATTATATGATTACAATCAGAGAACCAAATCTGTTCAACCCAAACCGTTCGTGTAATTCACAGTTTTGAATACCTTAATGAATATCAATTTGGCTGAAATTTTGTAGAAATGATCTATTCATATATAGCAAAAAGATGAATGGTTGAGATGAGAAAATATGATCGAAAAGTAGGTCAATTAAAGAAATTCGTATCTTTTGAATCAATAAGGAGGTTTGTATCTGAAAAGGCTTATATATATAGACATCTTCAAGTACAAAGATATAGCGCGGAAGAAAGCCAACAGCCTAAGAAATTGAAACTGAAGAATTCTGAAGGCCTAAGATATTGAATTTATTATGAGATTTGAATGAGATATACACTACATGTTGTATGCACTGAGCAAATTTATAGACATTCAAACAGCAATTAGTCTGTGATGCACTCAATTGACACTGACATCGATTACATTGAGAAACAATGAGAAACATTTTACATCAGAATCTTTGCAATTAGCATGGCTCCTTAAATTGTACGGGATCAAGTTCAAACAAATAAGATGCCATTTTCTTTAATGGTATCAAGAACAATCCCGAGCTTACCTTCAATTCGCTCCTCTTTCCTGGGTTCGTAAGACAATGCATATACATCTGCCTCCTTGGATCGCTCAGCAATAAGCCTCCCGATAACTCTGCATGCATTATGATCTGTGAGTGATGGTAAGTTAGTCCGAAGATCCTTCGCATTTGTGGTAGCAACTGAAATCACTTTGCTTGTTCCCCGATGCATCACTTTTGCATGGATAAATTTTTTGGAAAAGAAAACGTTCAGTAAGAATGGCCTCATATACATATCTGTCTTCTGTTTCCACGACTTCCTGTTTGGTCTTTTAGCAGCTTCACTTCGAGATCTCCGTGTATATGCAGCGCAGACAATTGACATCTGCAATTTTTAGATATGAAGTGAGGGTGGGATATCTATATATCCATTTCCCAGCAGGAGGGCGGGGGAGGAGGGGGAGGGCAAAATGCAATCAAGGTCTTTAATTCTTTGTTTTTAATGCCCTCTTTGAAAGGGTTCTAAAGGGCCAATTTGACATGAAAACTTTAACAATATGCATATGCATTGACCTAGTTCTCCTTTCTAGAGACCAAAATTATCCCATATTCTGTGAATTAACACTAGAAAATAGTTTAAAAAGTACTGTATGTAATAGTACGAGAGAATTTAGCACAGGTATAGCAAACAGCACAACTACTATAATAAAAAATAATAATAATAATAATAATAATTGCCCCCAACTCCTACAAGGCTATAACTAGAAGATTTGCAGAAACTAGGAAGCGGCCAAGTTGCACCTAAAGGCATGTTGCTATATGCAATAGCGCATAACAATACCTATATGCATGTCCATCAGTCCTGCCAATCTGCCATGGACTACTACATCCTCCCACATCCATATTCCACTGGAAAGCGGGATTGATTTAGAGGGTATAAGTGAGTTAACTGAATTTAGAAGCCATCAATTTCTAGAAAAGCAAATAGAACATCCACACTAACTTCTCTACTGAACATTACACTAATCTTAATAAGGATTCCATCAATTGAATCTACACTACTGCTATATTCCTCACATGGATTCCATCAACAACAAAGATGACATTGTCATACCAATCCATATATTGAATGTTGTGCACTTTTAAGCTACATATCAGCTATTATTCCACAATCAATACAGAAACACCATAATTCATCCACAACTAACAAATACATGACAGATTCACACCAATTCGATTTCCAAAACATAGATTGTATCTACCACTAATGATTTCACCAACATACAAATTCAGTAAAAAAACACAAAAGAACCATTCGATTCGGTCCATTTCACTTCATATTGGGTTTCTTCCTTGGTGTAAGATAAGGTACTAAAAAAGGTAAAACATGGTGAAAGTGAGTGCGTACCTTGTTGGGGGTGGGAGGGGTGGGAGTGGGAGGGAGGGTTGTGGAGGTCATGGAAATGTTGATGAGAGGAAACGAAGATACCCATGAAAGCGAAGCTGGTTTGAGTGGCTGAGTCGAACGAGTTGGGAGCGATTCGGAGGAGAGCAGCGACCCACTGGATGCAGCTGAACAACAAGACATCATCTCTTATGACAACAAAAGCGACAGCAGCCTAACTTGGTAATGGCTAATG
>NC_020495.1:15828220-15830007 GCF_000184155.1 Fragaria vesca subsp. vesca
AAAAAAAAGTGTGTGGATTTCACAACCCAAAATTATATGTGCGGTTGTTGTCATGTTTGACGCCGCCATCATGTCCGGCAGACGCCCCGGCCCTGTCACCACATGATCATCATCAGCATTAATACCACCAAAACTGCTTGGAGATCTCCGCCCCACACCGCCCGTAACGAGGACCACGAAGAAACTCTGACCTGGTAACCAGATCACATCGCCGCCCCAAGCACTCGAAGTAGAAGTAATCCGTGCAGTCGCCGCCCTCAAAGATCCGGAGAACCAACGCCTCCAATCCCCCTCCACCACCATAAATTTTATCTATATAATCCCTTTTCTTTTCCATGTGCTTTAATTTTTATCCATAAATTGTTGCAATGCATACACCACATTTAACATACTATTATTCATTTTGTAGCAAGTAGTTATTTAGAGTCATCCTTACTTGAAATGTGAACCAAATTATATGTCAATTTTAATAACATTTTTAACATCTATGAGCATTAAATCGCTAGTTACTTTCGACTTAACAAACACTTAATATGGTTTTTGGTTTTCACGTACTATTAATTTAATTTTAAAATTAAAAGAAGGCAAACCATCATAGTTTGACTCCTCAACACAAAACCCTAAGGCTGCCTCTCTCTTAAGAACAGCCACAAAACCTTGATTGCCGCATGTCCCGTTGCTTCGTTCTCCCTTGTGAGTCTGATCTCTTGGCATTCGTTCTTCCAAAACTCAACCCTCCTCTTCCTCCAAAACCTCCACCTAGGCTTCAACATCATCGTCCAACATGTCAATCCCTTGCAAGACATATGCGACTTCGTCCATTGATGAGGTCACAAAGTCTTTTGCTGCATCACTTGCCATTGTAAGCACCAAAGTTGTTGATATTTTTTATCACGACTCGGGACCTAGAAGACGTGTGCAACTTTTTTTTGGGTTGCCAAGTCTCTCAACTCTAAACCGCCAACCCTAGCAGATATGAAGTGCTTTTGCAGTAGAGTGTGGGTGCTTGAGAGAAGGTTCCAGATCCAAGAACGTCTGAATAATCTATTTGTAATTGGTTTCGATCTCATGCATGAAAGACCAAAATAAGGTCCTGCGAGGAGGCCATGAGCCTTATGATGATGTCAAATCTCTCAAAAGCATTGCCATGGATTCTTTATATTTTTTGGTACGTACTCAAAACATCCATCCTCGTTATGAGCTTTCTGACAATTTTCATGATACTAGTTCGATTGCGGGATGATCCATTGACTTTGATAAGAAGTTGTATTTAATTAAGATCAAAACGTATCAGGGTTCGAGTGGAAAGGAATCCTAGGATCCTATATTTGCTGCTAAAACTATTAAGCTTGCCAAGAATGTTGAAGAGGAAATAAGTTTTTTCTTTGAAAACTGTGTTGGTGTTTGCCCAGCTTGTGACCTTGTTTTCCATGAAAATGGAAGATAACAAACTTGCAGGCAACTATGATGGTGGTAGCAGTTCTAGCCCTGCTCCGGTGCTCAATTTTGCAGCCAATGTTTTGTTTCATATATATAGCTCTTTCAGGTTCCAGGGCTCACAACCTCATGGTACCCCGACATCTGGACCTTCACCATTTGAGAAGAAGCAGGCAATGAAGCCACGCCGCCCTATTCTCATCAGACAACAGTCTCGTAGCCCTCAAGCAGATGCATTGGCCCTTGTCCCGGTGACGCAGAATCCTAATGATACATCGGACAACTGTGAGGCATATGATGATGGAACTGATGGTGTAGTAGTAAAGGAGGTAGCTACATGAACCAAGCGC
>NC_020495.1:15830027-15849128 GCF_000184155.1 Fragaria vesca subsp. vesca
CGTCTCTCTCTCTCTCTCTCTCTCTCTCTCCATAAACCTCACCAAAGAAACTCAAGTTGCTGGTCGTTGATGCACTTATTCAGGGAGGTCCAAACCTTGCAAAGAAGCTGAAGCAGCTTGATTCCTTAGCTTCATATTTGTCAAATTAATATTTTGGGCTTTTATCTGAACAAGGTGTCATGGTACCTGTCCATGTTGCGGTGCACACTGGCGCACAAAATAAGAAGCGTGGGCGTCCAATTGGTTCTCAAGGAGGTAAAGAAGGCTGCAAGTTCAGAGGAACCAGCTCCTTCCGTTTAGTAGCCTTCATCGTAAGTACATAGTTAGTTGAGACATAGATAACGTAAGAGCATCATCAAAACATGTTGAATAGCTAGATTGTTGCTAGAGAATTTGATTAGATTGATCTTAGTCGATTGCCTTTTGCACCATGAATAAAGGAAGAGGGGACTTCTATTGATTGGGTCTTCATTTCTTTTTTGTCAATATTGATTTTTATCAAATTGTTGAGACATGATCTAACTTATTCTCATCTCCCATTAAGTAAGTTAACCTCAATGTAGAATTGTGATCTAACATTAATTAACTAAAATGTTACAATTAGTTTTTCGTGAGTTAGACTCATAGACTCATAACCTCCAATCTGCGATATAGAGACTACTAGACCAAATAATATTCGGCATTTTAATCCTAACTTTAGCGTTTAGAAATAAGAAAACAAGTTAAAAATTAAAAGGAGTTAACATGTATTGCCGATAATATATAATCGGGGGCGGCCCCGAGAAGATTGATGAGGAGGGAGAGGGACAGAGGTAGTTGCCCTTTCAAACGTCAGCTCATGCACCAACCACTACCAACCAGATCGATCTGTCTCTTTCTCTTTTTATCACATATAGACAATGCAGTTCCTCTTCTTCTTCTTCTTCTTCTTCTTCTTCTTCTTCGTCCTCTTCCTGTGAGAGAGAGAGAGAGAGTCCCAGTCACGCTCATTCAGTACTGATCATGTGTGCTTGCTGCTGATGTCTCTAGCTCTTCTATATTATCGAATTCAATAAGTTAAATCGAAGTTGGTAGACTTTATCCTTTTCGTTTTCTCTGCTGCTTCTTATCATTTAAATTGCTAGCTCTCTCTCTCTGTCTCTCTCTCTCTCTCTCTCTCTCTGTCTCTCTCTCGTCACATCCATCCATTCTCACATGAATCACTACCTACGCTGCTGGTCTCTTTCTATTTTGTATTTAAAAACAAACAAAATAATTAGGGCATGCTGGTGATTCATATGTTTGAAAAGGAAAGCTAGCTGATCGATGACCCGAGTTACGTACAATCCTCCATATATCCTCTCTGTAAGACTATACAGCAGCTGCAGATGAGGAGAAGATATACACAACAGTAACAGTTTCGTATCCAACTCTTCTTTTTTTTCTTTTTTCTTTGTAATTTTCAAAGATAGCTCTAGCTAGCTCTTATCTTTCAGAGGTTGCAAAGTCAAGCATATCTGTGCGGGCATGCACGGGTAGAATCGACATGCATGGAAGAAAACCTGGGGCTGGCATTGTTTCACTTTCTGCATGGAGTTTAACTATATATGTTTTGAAACACAAGTTAATAATTAGAGTTGAGTTAACTTGAGTTTTTCAGAAGTTTCAACAACTAAATAATACGAATCGAAACACCTATATACAAATAACATATTCGAACCCGCACACAATTATTTTCAAGATACGATTAATAAACAATACAAGTCACATGCCCCGTTACCTTATGCTTAACCCATAAACAAATTGTGTTGGAAAACCACATGCATAACTTGTTAAAACTCAATAATTTGAAGGTGCATAATTATAATATGTCAATTAAATCGGAAAAACGGGAATACGGATTGTAAAATCGGGAGTGCAAATTTCACTCCCCTATATTTATATGGTTTTTTTTTTTCTGCTTAATGAATTTGACAACTCTTTTATCTAGGTAAAATAGTTAAATAAAAATTTGACGTACATAAAACGAGTTTGTTATATATAAGATATTTATTCAAAATTTTTGATAAACTAACACGTTACCGTTATATATATGATTTACATACAAGACGATATAACATGCGCTCTTTATTTTATCGTCTAAAACATCAAAAAAATGACATATTATTAACCCCCAAGTAACATCAGGTATCCACTAAACCAATTGAAATCTTAATTAAGCCATATATGTACGTCGTCGACACTCTATCAGGTCTTGGGAATTTACCCGTTTAACGGCGGATTTGACATGCAAGAAGAATAAGAGATGGATAAAGTATTGTTGCAAGTCTGCCGGCCAAGGTGACTTTCTTTACTTTTAGCTTGCTTCTTTATCACAACTCGAATCCCAAATGAACTGTATTCTTATTCTTTACTCATTTGCCTACCAAAACATAAAAAGAAAACTAATACTACTGCATTACCTTGATCAAGTAAACTAGTCGAGATCAATTTCAGATTAGTTAAGCAACTGTGCTAGCTGGTGGCATGGATAATGACTCCTATTAGGGCCAGATATTCAACTAACCAATACATGAAAACGCACCCTTAATTTATCATGTTTGGCTGGCTTTTAAATCTGAATAAATTCCCAATATCCAAATAAATTAGATTAATATGTAAGAATCGATCCCATGCCATACCATACCTCACGGTATGTGCACATGCACAATCAACTTCTTTCTTTCTTTCTTATTATTCTGGGTTCTGAGTCACTACTCACCCCCACCAGTCCACCAAACCCTTAACTAATTAACCAACTGTTTTCATTCGCTTGGCCACTCTGTGTATTTTTATAAATAGAGATCGGTTACCTACCTCCCTAACATGTCACATGTACCATTCTTTTTTAATTTCTCCTTTCTATTATTTCTATCTCTCCCACATGAGATGCTTTGATTAAATTCCTTTCCACTCAATTATACCTATACTTATTGTATTTATATAAATATCGGTTTATACTATATCCAAATATATACACCACATCAATCAATCGTGTTTAGATTCTTCACTCAAAACTCAAAAGAAATATAACAGTGCAACCCTGGCTAGCTGAATGTTCGCCTCCTTATTGAGCAGTCGACGGAAAGAGACTAGCTAAGCATGCTTTGCTACAATGAGTTCATGACTTCGATCATTGTGTTCCACGACGGTCATATTTGTCGACCTAGCTAGCACCAGTTTCACTGCTTAGTCTATCGTAAACTATTTTGTGTTTTAGACTTTTAGATCTAAGTGGAGCTTGCATTGACTAATTAGATGTATCATATTTACCAATACAATTTAAAAGTCAAAATATAGAGTCGGTTAAAAATGCTCTTAAAACGTGTGTCGAACTTATTTCTCTCTTAGTCTGTTACGACAAAATATAGATCGACAATATCAATATTCTAGACGAATGTCGCATTTCATGGGACAAACGCCAATACACATGCGACCGCTCAACAAAAGAAAATTCATCATCACATACTAGCAAACCTGAATCTAGAAAGAGATTCGAGCCGAGACCGCCACTTTGATGGTCGTCGCTGCCGCCGCTCTCCCTTGAACCCTAACATCCCTAGCTATATCTCTCGCTCATCGAGCTCGATCGAGTCTAAATTTACAAAGAAGTTCATTGAAAAAGAAAAACGATGGTCTTTTTTCTTCTTGTTTTTAGTGTTAACAATGGAGATGGATGCATGTAGATATATTGGTACGTTGAGATATGGATGGGAGCCTTTTGGACACAGATGGATTATACAAGAAAGTATTGCCCCCACTGGGCGCTACCACTCCGGCCAACTCAATCCTACCAGCTTCGATCAAATTAAACAAATTAATGTATTGATTAAAAGTAAGAATTGGTGTTTCTTGGTGGAGACTTGAGGGAGCGATCCGCCATTCTTCCTGGACCCTGTGATGAAAAGATTCCATCGTCTACACGTGGTTTTATTAATTTAATTTACTCCAATAATTCATCATATTCTTTTTTTTTTTTTTCATATATTATGGTTGGTAGGTCTACCTATTATCCCATGTTATTATTACTTTTCATTTTTTGCTGTCTAAAAGGTTTCTAGAACATCAAGCTAGCTAGCTAGGGTTTAACAGATCAAAAGTAATTCTAAATTCGATCGTTCCATACTGTATATATTAGTCCTCTCATGCATAGTATAGTACGTATACCGATATATATTCAACTAGGCTCCATTTGATGATTTGAATCCGGCCAATTAGTCCACTTAGGTCACGTTTGGTTCGTGAAATTAAAGATCAGAAAGGAAAATTGGTAGAAATTACAATTTCAAACGCTAGCTCATGAGAAACTCAAATAATTGATTTCATTTCCCTTCCTTTCCATAAACCAAACAATGTCTTGATGCATTAGACAATTGATGCATGTATACAACTTGTAACAGGATATGATGTTACCATTTGGGAGAGTTACAAAACTTTAAAGATAACAACACATCGATCCTCTCTTAAACAAAAGTATCTTAGTTTGTTGTTTCTTTGTAATTGAATTTACAAAAACACTTTTGTTCTTCATACACGGTGACCTCGTAAGTACTTGGTATAGATTTGAAACTTCGAAACATGTATAACAGCCAAAAACCAAAACTGTTTGTCTTAATATATATTAAAATCCAATCAGAACTTTATGCCAATTCTTAATCACCCTTTTGTTATAATTTGATGCACAAATCGCATAATGATGTATAATACAATTGTTTGCATGCTTTATTCCAAGAACAAAACTTTCCTTTTTCTCTATAGCTCCCATTATACAACCTGTTCACACCCATATATAATTCGATGCGCTATAGCAGTAGTGGTGGTGGTGGTTCATACATGGTCAATGTTCAAACGAACAAAATATAATATGAGAAGTTGAGAACCACACTTTAATTGGCAACTGAAGAACAAATTTGAGTACTAGGTAAATTATTCAAATGTGATTTGCATGTGAGGGATCGATATACATAGATTATAGACTTGTTTGTTTCTAAGTCCTGGTTGACGAAGTTGTTCTGTCCATTGGAATGTGATCGAGGAAAATCGCTAATTGTGTGCCACACTGCCACTAATCCTTTGAGCATTACTTAATTAAACTAAACATCCAATGCAGTAAAATTGAAGGTAAACCGCAAAAGAGAGATAAGATAAAACTAACCATGAACGTAGTCGCACACATTTTTCTATTACAGATTAAACAAACAACTCAAATTACAACAATCAAACTGTCGAACTCATGGTTTTCTACTTATGAATTATGAATGGAAAACTATGTTACTGAACCATATGGTACGGAGTTGTATAACTTCTACAATTACTTTAAATAAGTTCTTAAATATTAATTTCTTATTTAGGTACAAGGTACTTCTAACGTTTTCTTTTATGAAAACCACGATTTACATTATGTATTGCTGTTGAGGTTTGCCTTGCAATGCAATTCAACAATACCACCATTCTTATTAGGTCCCTCTCTACACTTCGTTTTCTTATACAAAGAAAAGAAAAGAAAAAGTGTCCAAACTACATAAATATTGTTTGGTAGTCCTGTACGAGATACTGATAAATCGAGTGAGGGTGGATGGCAAGGTAGCTACGTTAGGTGATGCGCCATAAAGGTTATGTAATGTATCATACCATATAACTAAAAAGCGCGCATCACTTATTAATCATCTAGTGGATGTTAGGTTCTTAGCTCAGAGAGTTGGATCGATTTTAATGTTATTAGAGAACATGGTATCATCAATGCTAATCCTCCACCTAAATCTGCCTAGAATTGGTTACATGTACAAAAACTTTATAATATGAGGTTGATCCATACCAGATAAGAAAGTTAGGCTCACAATTTTTATTCCAACCAACAAAGTGGGATATGATCTGATGGATTGATAAGCTTATATTCCTAATATCATTACTAGTACTCAAAGTTGAGTTCTTTCTACTATAAGTTTGCTTGAGCAAGTACCAACTATATTGTTTTTGGTTTTCACACAAACTCAAATGGGAAACTTCCAATAATGGGTCTTTGCCTAATTCAAGTTCTTTGTGTTCTAAGAAGCCACGCTATACACTAAATAGCCACAACCCAAATTGCTGCCGGTTGTCAAACGATGTTTAGGTATTGAATAAGAACAAAGAAAAAATTATCAAAGAGTTATATAGTAGATTGGATACAATAATAGGTCGGTTTAATGATGTTGGAAAATGTTGTTTCTTCTTGAGCTTGTTTATAACGATGTATCGAGGCTTCTGAAATATGTTCGGTTACAGTTGAACCATATTGGTTCTTGTCTACAGTAATAATTAATTTTCTAGATATGAAGAGGTGTCCAGAACAATTTAATTTATTAACTTAAGTCTCTTATTAATAAGTTCGACACCACAAAAGACTAGTTACATCATTGAAAATAAAGTATTATAGTCACATTCAGATATAAACTCTATGATTGTTATTTTGACAAAATTGATTTTGTAGCATGACATGTTACATGTTTTAGCTAAAAGACATAGTTTTAGACTACATTATTTAACCACAGGGCATGACATAGATTTCTCTCAAAGGCTTACCTTTCTCATTCGGGTAAAGAATCAAAAAGACAAATTTCAGTGGGAATTGCCAAAGTCAACAAATGGAACAAAGAAAAAGCAAGTGGATTATATGGAGATACCAATAGGTTGTTCTTTGCTGTATGTAATAAAAGTTACATTTTCAAAAGTGAATTACCTTAAACTATACCAAATTCATCTATAACATTGAAATTTAGGAAATTTATGTTTAACCCCAAAAACAGAAAAAAAGAAGAAGAAGAAAAATGACTATGAATTCAAGGGTCTGCGAAATCTGTAGAAGCCATTTGTGCACTGACAACTCCTGCGTGCCTCACTGCTCTGAAACCCCACCTGGCAACACAGACACACCGCCGCCGCCTGAGCAAACATGTCGTAATTATTAGAAGCCCTCCGAGTCAGTTTCGACTCTGCCGAGTTTCCCGACGATGCCCGAGTCGGCTCGGATTGAAACGGCTCCAGCCCTATTGAGAGGTCCAAGTTTAGGTCACCACACTTGTACATGATATCTGGCTTCTGTTGCTGTTGTTGATCTTCCTCTGTTGTTGTGCCACTGCTGCTGCAATTCGCCTCTTCGAAGTTGTTCATGTTCTTGTTGTAGCTGTACTCTTCTTCTTTCTTGGGTTTGAACAGGAGATTCATCTTCTTGTTGTTGTTGGTCGAGTTGTTGTTGTTGTTGTTCTTGAAGTTGGTTTGATCCATTAGACTGTTGATTTTCTCGACTGACAAAAACGGTGGGGACCCGTTTCTGAAATCCAACCGAGAAGCTGCCGTGGCGGCGGTGGCGGCGGCGCCGGCCTCGTTGAGGGGGCGGTGGGTTTGAGGGTCAAGGCCGCGAGTTAGGAGCTTTCTCTTGATGTGGGTGTTCCAGTAGTTTTTGATCTCATTATCAGTTCGTCCAGGTAACCTCCCCGCAATCAAAGACCATCTGTAACAAACATAACCGCCGGTTAATTAATTTTTCCGGCAAAACAAAACAGAGCAAACATGAATGAACCAAGTTTGTTTCAATTACTTGTTTCCGAGTAAGCTGTGGAGCTTGATAATGAGCTCGTCTTCTTCTTCGGTGAAATTTCCACGCTTGAGATCAGGCCTTAGGTAGTTGATCCACCTCAGCCTGCAGCTCTTGCCGCATCTAAGCAACCCTGTTCCACATCAAAAATTGTCAATTAAGCAATCGAAACAAACAGAAACTAAGGAAATGAATCATGGGTTACGAAGCTTATGCGAGAAAGAATCGAAATTTGGAAAGAGAATTCAATTAGTACCAGCTTGTTTAGGAAGGGAGCGCCAGCAACCTTCGCCATGGATGCGGATGTAGTCGATGAGGCGTTGGTCTTCTTCTTTGGTCCATGCCCCTTTGTTTGTATGGGCTTTCTCACAGCAAGGTGACCTCCCCATAATTGTAAACAATAATCAAATTGAAACAGAACACAACACAAGAAAATAGAGAAAGAGAGAGCTAGGGAGGGAGAGGGAGTTGAAGAACAAGAACAGTGTATGGATAAGTATGATATATATGTGTGTGTCTATATATATATGTGATGGTGTTTTGTCTGTACCAGCTTTGAAACTGAAAGGATAAGAAGGTTGAAAGAGAGAGATTTGGGTCTGAAGGAAAATTGGGAAAGGAAGACAGGGGGGATTTATACGAAGGAGAAGAGAGAGATGAGAATGGAGGAGGGCAATAGACTCGGAGGGTTATATGAATAAGGAAGGTGGGGAAGGAATAGAAAGGGAAGGATTTGACCGAGTTGGTGAAAAAGACGAGTGGTTATTTAGTGGTTACGGATTTTGGTAGGTAGCTCTACTTTTACGTCACATTCGGCCGCTTTGTGGGCTCTCTCTCTTTCTCTATACCTATTTCTCTCTTGTGTTGTTTTCGGAATTAAGACGGTGGGATCATTAGATCTGTCTGATCAAACTCGAAATGAAAAATACATACGAAGTTACAACAAGAAAGTGTATTTTTTTCATGCATAAAAACTTTAGGTATACGATTGAAGGATATAAATTTATATGATCGACCGAACTTATGAGCATTTTTTTGTTTTGAGAAAGTATTTTCGGTATGTTCCATACTTTCATGCATATTGTCCTTTTAATTATGAATTTTTGGTTTCTCTACTTAAATTTATGTTGTTTGGATTTGCTTAGATGACTTTTAATCATTGAATTAAGTACAATCTACGATTAGCATGTCATCTTTATGTTATATTTACTACATCTAATGGTTATAAGACATCCAAGTAAATTCAAACAACTTAAATCCAAACAGAGAATCTGGATTCTTTAATTATACAATTTAATACTGTAAAATGTAAATTGATTTAAGACAGCTGTACCAGCCCTTGTAAAAAGAAAAGATGTAAAATGATGAATCCAATGTATCACATTCAACCAAAATAAATCAATTATGTAAAAGGCAAGAGTGTGTATTATTCATGCATATAGTACTTTAGGTATACAATTTAATGCTGTAGATTATAAAAGTTGGTGAATTGATCTTTAAGACGGTAGGATTATTAGATTTGTTCAAACAACCAAATTCAGTAAATTATGCAAAAATACAAGTACGTATAATCTCTGTTTTCAGAAAGTATTTCGGTACGTTTCACATTCATGCATATAGTACTTTTAAGTATACAATTTAACGTTGTAGAATGTAAACTGGTGAAATGTATCATAGTCAAGCCATTTAAAAACTTCTTATGCAGCTCCTTGTTCTTTCCAAATCGACCAGACATTCAGTTGGCTAAGCTCGTCCAAAGTAGAAAAGAAAAACTAGGCTTGGTATTTCCATGTGGGTTTTCAATTTTGAAGGGGACAAACTTGATTGCCCACCTAAGGGCTTTGAGGTTTGCCTAATTGGTTGTGCCTCATCGCTTGGGAGTCGTTGATCATTTAAGTTTGAGGTCTTTATCTAGACATGAAAAAAGAGGTAAGAAAAGGGATTTATGTGAGTCACATTTTGGGTGGATGCTTATCCATTGTGATATGGTATTAGTGAAAAGAGGATTTCTTGTCAAAAGAGGATGGAAAGGGGCCCTGATGTGAATACCACATAACAGGGAAGTAGACGTTAAAACATGAATAGGAAGGATGAACAGTAACAACATGAAAAGTTTCCATATCATTTTGGAATCAAAATTCAGTGAACAGAGCAGCAAAGCCAACAACCAAACGAGGGAAATGACTCATAGTCAAGTGACTCAAAGTCAGCAACTAAAAATGGAAATATTAGAAACAAACCGAACAATCAAAAGTTTTGACACAAGTAGTAGCTAGATGACCGAGAGGGTGAAGTTTAATAACCTTGCCATCGACATGTACCCTGCAAGAGTAGGCACCGATACTATAGGCAAGGCAGCAAGAGGACTCCCACCAAAGAATACATTGTTCTTGGCAACCTCTCTTTCTAAACGACAATGGTAACAGCCAGTGGTATGCCACACCTAGCTCATATAAGCGATGAATTCTTCGGGCTGAATCTCATCTATCTTATATAATGTCATTAATTTACATCATAGTTTCTCAGTTCATGACCACTAGATTCTTCACACAAATTGTCATCCCTTTGTATTTTTGTTCACTCCTTAAATTATGACCGGTGGAAACAGAAAAGGGGAGAGAGGTGCCGTCAAATGTTAGCAGGTGGTTGTGACAGCACCTCTCCCAGTGAAAACAGAAAGAGGGGAGAGGTGCCACCAAATGTTGGCGGGTGGTTGTGACGGCACCACTCCGGTGTGCAAAATTATCAAAGGAGATCTGAATTGCAAATAGGAAGGTCTTCGACGCTGCATGAACTAATAGTCTAATACACATAAACTACTCCTGTAAACCCAAAAAGCCAAAACCGGCATCACAGCATATAGCTACAAGTCAGAAGTAGTCGAGAACTCATATGAATGGACCAAAGGTCCAAAGCAAAGTAGAAAATTCGATGTAATACAAAAGAATTTTATATCTTACTGTCCATATACAATGAATTTTGAGTACCAGACTACTGATCCAACATATGGCTACTAAACCAATTGTGTACCTTGTATACACTACCCTCTCTACTCAAATGAAAGAAAACTTTGATAACTGAATGAATGATACATTAAATTACAGGTAAACAAAGAATAGTAACTACGTACCGACAATTTTTACGTATTCAAGTCAGTGTTGTGTTACTGTTTTCATCTATAGCTTCTCCTTCCTTACACATACAATCTGGCATGGGAAATGTATATAATGACGCACTGGGTTTTCTCACTTCAACACCCTTCTGGTCACTGTGTCTAAGCATGTCTTGCATCTGTCGCTTAAAATCTTCCCATCTGCAAAACATGAAATGTGAATTAAAACACGTGTATTTTGTATGCAATGCGTTAAAGTGAAAGATAAGGCTAATGATGAAAAGAGTAAGAAGTTTAAATTTGTGTATATGCTTTCATTTTTCAAACATGTTGTCCCGTGAAACAAGTACAAATCTAATCTTATACAAACCTTTTTCATACCAGGCTTATATAGAATAAACCTTTTCCCCTTTTAAGCAAAACAATACTGTGCTAATCGATGTGAGAGATTTATAAGGCAACAAAAGTGTCTCCCACCGGGGGTTGACAATGCCATATTGCGTATTAAAAGTCTATTTGAGATTACGAGGCCATACTGCTTACCTAATCATAATATTATCTACTAATTTGACATTAACCCTACTTATCATTACCTTATATATGCTTAGTTTTCCACTGGCAATTAAACTGAACACACTGAGGTTTTTGAAATTGCAAAATAGATTATGGTGCTAATACAAGTTCTCTCTATAAAAGTTCAATAGTTTGGATGGTTTTGTATTCTCATTTGTGTAATAAAACTGCAAGATGCAAAAGCTACAATGTCATCAGAGAAAGAAAACAAATTAAAAAGACAATCTTCTCCAAGGTGTTAAATTATATGGCTACGTGTCTAATTACTTTTTCCCACTTTAACTCCAAACCTATGAGAAAGCAGGAAGACAGAGCTGACGGAAAAAAAAAAAATAGAATACCGGCCAGTACGGTAGTACCCAATTTCTTTGCTGGTGACTGTTACGCATTCTTGGGTTGCATGGATGAAGAACTAAAGCAACTCGGCACATGAAATCAAACAATTAAGTTCAACCAAAAATTACCTGATACTGGGATTATCAAACAACAGTGCCAATTTACGCTTATCAGGCTTGATTGTCTTCGAATGTCCTCCATAGAGATAGCGCCTGTGGCCTATCAAGAAGTGGGGAAAGTTACCCCCCTGAGTGGTGACAAACACTTCACTATGGAGGCAAACCGTGTAATCAAGAGCAGCCAGCCTAGATAAATGGCCCTACATCAGAAATGGTCATTTAAAACAATTAACTGATGCCAACTCTATCAATTATACCAAAAGTAGCAAATTTAGATGTAGCCCTACTGCAAATGGCTATAATAAATATTTCACTTGTCTGGAGTCATCTTGCTTTTGTGATTGATGCTGTATTTAGTTCATTCCTGTGACAGATATGGTACCTTATAAGGAGCAAGTTCTTCTGAAGTAGCCAGTGTGTCTTTCATTTGCAAGCGTGGAAACATCTGTTTAAGTGGAGCCATGTACTTTTCTGCCTTATAAATTTTTCCTGCTGCAATGTATACTGAGGTGGTATTATCAAATCCCATTCCCATGAGCATCATTCCTACCTGCAGCAACAGATATTACATTAGTCACTCAAGCTGAGAGAGAGATCTTACTAATCTTATTGTAATCAACGTTTAACTATCATCTTTAATCACAAATGAACATTGTGAATGAGGTTACATGTCTGTTTTAAAGAATTCAGTTACCGATATTTAAGGGCAATACTTTTCAATAACCCGTACAGTAGAATTACATATACATTGGAGCATCCCAGTTGAATTAGATTTTTAGAAAATTTTTGAAATTACAGCTTACAAAACTAAATAGAAGCATTGCACCTCTAATGGCGTTAAAGGGCATTTCCCATCAACACGATTTGCACCTGGTCTTATTACTCTACCCCTTCTCCTGAATTTTCCTCTCCAGCTTCGTTCTCGAGCAATATCCATTTCATGTTTCTCTTCCTTCCCACCATCATATTCACAGCATGAAAACGCAACCATATCCTTTATAAGAAGAGAACCAGCATTTAGAACTTGCAGAAAGTACAGCTACAGGAGAATCAGGAGTTCAAACAAAAAGATAAAGAATAAGACCTCTTCAAACCGTAGATGTACTGAAACATATTTGCCTCCACTGTCAGCACTACTTTTGACCATTCGATCAACCATTTTCTCTGCAAGCAGTCTTATTGAACTCGAGAATCTCAGTGCTTCAAAATTGGCTAAGCATCGAAGGCTCTGGACATCTGAAGGAACTGCATGAGCCAATCTGTTCGAAAAAGGTGCAATGCGCACGGCCCTGAAACATGGATTGAGGGAAACTATATATAGCTGTCACATACAATATAACTCAAACCCATGACTGAAACAGAACAAAACTAAAAAGAGTTGCAGACATAACTCTAAAAGGTGGAGGTAAACTACAACACATTATATGATATAAATTTGAGCCAGATTGTCAAAAGTCAAAACATATATGCACAACCAAAAGATATTAGAAATAGTAATAATGGTAGGAGACGTACCCCATCTCCTGTAACTTCGGGAGGACCTTACGGAGATAGTGAGTTGAACTTGACCAACCTTTCACTCTCAAATTCACAATGTTGCTTATATTATTGTCGAACCGCTGAAGTATATCTTCTGGGAGTTCCCTGACCACATTAACGTGATTTCTGAGAGCATGGATGAAGAAATCTTCATCAAATATGTTCCCAAAGTGACTGCGATAAGAATAAAGGATCAATACCTTGCAGCATTATCAAGAAGAGAGAACATGTTTTCTAGTCAAAACAAGAGATAGTTTGATTACTGTTGCCATGCTTCAGATGTACTGTATATATATGGAAAACCATGCACCAATTAGACTGTCAGGTCATACTGTATATGCTACATGAATATATATATATATATATATATTTATATATTCGAATCTATTTATTGTCTACCATAAGTCCATAAATATCAGATGCCTCCGTAGTAATTTCATTTGTCTTCTTCTTTCCAGATCTAATTTATTTTAAACTTAGAAAGAATATCTTTCAACAACATCTCTTCCTTCAACCCATAATTTCCATTTCAAAAACAACGTATCAGCAATAGGCACATTATCTAACTAAATTGACTTTAAGTCTTTAACAGTATACCACAATCTATTGGTAACAGAATAAGCTAGAGTTTTATAGCTGTATGCAAGTAACTTAACCAGAAAACAAACTGTGAAAGTGACAAGGAAGCAGGGAAAGATAGGCAAAAGAGACGTGACATTTTAGGCACTGAACTTGGAAAAGAAACAAAGAGACAGAGAGACTCAGGTTAGTTAGGAAATACAGCAAACAACCAAATGACAGTGTTGCTTTCCCTTTCCTATCTGTATCACCCTTACATTTCAAATTAACAACCTTGTCTTCCATTCATTCTTGATATTTCTTTTACTGTTTGGCTTCTCCTGGCACTTTTAGTACGTCAAACTTCTAATTAACAAAAGCAAAAACTCAAAGTTGGCTGTAGTAATGTATTGTTATCAGATCGTTTTGCATATTTCTAGATTCCTGAACAATATCATGTGTACTTTTGTTTTATGTTACTGTGGGCAACACAATAATAGGAGGTTCAACAACTATTACCTTTACTGTAATATAAAAGAAAAATCTTAAGTTCTTTACTAAGACATAAACAGCAATTAATTGATTGAAGTGTTGAAAAAAATAATTAGTGAATAAGCAAGTAGGTAACAATGCATCTGATAATTAAAGTCTTTATAATAGTTCAATAAATCTGAAATTCACCTTGAGTCTCTCCAAACACTATTTAGATGAAAGATTGGAATCAGAAGAGTTGCATTTAAAAGTCCAGCCACAGCAACTGCGTCACATATCTATATGAAAAATGAAAAGGCAAACGTCAGGAACTAAAAGGGAAAAAAAAAAGATGCAGAAGACATAGTTATGATAACTACTAAGTTTATGACACGAGCATGCAAGTCTAG
Organism: Fragaria vesca subsp. vesca; assembly: GCF_000184155.1. Lineage (NCBI taxonomy): Eukaryota > Viridiplantae > Streptophyta > Magnoliopsida > Rosales > Rosaceae > Fragaria > Fragaria vesca. Next base: position 15,844,737 of record NC_020495.1, read on the forward strand.
CCTACTCAAGCACTTCAGGCTAACTTATTATTTTCTATGTCCAAATGTAACAATCAGTGGATAAACTGATACTTGAACACCATACTTGTCACATTGGTCACAATTGCTCTAATAAACACAACTGACTTAAATAGAGGATAATCTATTAGACAGCCAGGAGTCTAGGACTCTAGCATGTTATGTTTCTTCGACAATTTTACCTAATGTAGACTTGTTTGAAGCGCAGATTGACCATAAACCTATATTATTCAATTTCTATAGTGGGACAACAATGTCCGATGCTCCTCATTGTTGCCGATTGTATTGACTTCAACGCATGGTCAATACAACCACAAAATGATTTGGGTTGGTTATGACCTCCCCCATTTGAAATTCCACATATTTAAGGACACGAATATGAATCAAGCCTCATTGTAAAAATATAACATCCTCTGTGTTCTAACAACTAGATACTTGGTGTATACCAAAAAAAAAAAAACTGATACTTGAGCCATCAGTTAATACTTAATACCAACAAAAGAATAACTAAAAGCATCTCCTCTAAGGTAGTGATTTGTGGCAAAATTCATTTAATTATAAATTGGTTTGTTTTCTCAAAGATCAAATCCACAAAACAACAATTCATTGAGATAACACTTATTGTGATTAGATCAATAGTTCTAACCATCACAAAAATGAATTCTACTTGGCAACAATCAGACCTACCGACAATCGTTGCTGGTTCAACCCACCGTTCGCTTCTATTATGAATAAACCATTTGACTTTGGTAATTCTGTAAGTTAAAATACTGAGTTAGTTATTCATTTCATACAAACAATTAAGTATTCTTTTTGTTGGTCAATTATCAAATAGCAGAAGTATGTATGTGATATTTACTTACGTACAACAAAATTGAGTAAAAAAAAGCAAGACAAATAAAAGTAAACAGAACATTGCGAGGGTAACATATTAGATAGGGTAATCTAAATGCCTGTTACATACATATAACCTAATATTACTCTAAACCTATATTAATTACTGAAAATTCATAATATCTTTGGAAGCCTTGTATTCCCAAAGATACTACTTTATACACTATCATGAGAATTTAATAACTAATTTTAATAACTACCTTATATATATAATTCTTTTTTAAGAATATTAATAACTACATTACAGTTACATGAAAATCTGCAAAACATGCAAGAAGCAGACTTCTATATGCATGAGTGTGCCATTGAAAAGCCAGGGAACGGTATTTCCATTTCCAAATTAAACTTTGTTTAGTATACCGTATGCGCCCTCCATGTGGCATAAATTATGAGGTGCACAATCTTTTTCAGTATGTTTCTGCTGATATTAATCTAATAGCTAATCTTAAGACCGAACAGTAGGCCCTGTTGCCCACAGAGCTGAACCAAAATGATGAGTCCAACTAAGAAGAATCTCTGTAAAACAGTAATAATCCCAGCAGACAATTAAATACTGCTTGTCAATTAACAGTAATATTTTAAACAAAAATCTAACCTGCTTTCAGAGAATCTATGGGAATACAAGGCTTCCATACTTTATGCACCTTTGAGTTCCACACAGTCGACAACTGCAATATATTCGTTTCAACAGTGTCAATTCACATAGCTCATCACAAGCATCATTCATAACTCTTCACTAAGTGCATAAAAAACTAACATCACTCGCCGACACTGTAGAACTAGCTATGACACTAATTTCATATAAACATAGTAAGTTTTCAATCGAAACACACTTGAATCGAGTACTTCATACTTTCATAGTTCTATTCAATGCATATCAAACTGGTACAAAAGCATACAAAATTAATAGCAAATGATGCATTATCAATCCGATACCAAATCGGTCCGAATTAGTAACAAGAGTATGCAAAAGGAACTGACCAAATTTGGAGTGTGATTACTCTCGGCCTGCATAAAAGGCCAGAGCTTCTGGAAAACCTGAGGACTCCTGTACACTGATCCCGGCGGCGACGGCTTTCCGATAATCACAACGTTCTTCAAGCTAACTACATCGAAGCTGACGGAGCCCATATACAACAGCATTCCCGAAATATACAACAGAGGCGCGAATAAAAGCATGCCTCGTCTTCTGAACACCACCGATATGATGAAGAACACCGCCCTCTCCACAATGCTCTGCTGCTGCTTCGTCCCCGCGCCGCGGCCGGAGGTCTTGCTCCGGCCGTGGCGGCACCGCGGCGAGGACGGCGGCGAGCCGCGGGGCAGGCCGAGGCGGCTGTAGCCGTGCATCGGAGGAAGGGGGTTTAGGAGTAGAGAGAGGTTGGGATCTGAGAGTGGAAGAGGTGACGGTGCTGCATTAGAGTAGTGGTGGCTGCAAGTGGCGGGCTTAGTTGGGTTTTTGGGGAAGAAGAAGAAGATAAGGAGTTGAAGGGGGAGAGCGCGTGGCGCGTGCGAGTGTGGGCGGCTTGAATCACGGGGTTTGTGGTGGTGGATTGCTTTCACGACACACTGTTGTTGTTATGTGGTGGTGTTATGGGTGGGGCCCCCGATAGTAGATGCCTTGTTCGTTTCTGTAGTGGGACACTCTTGATTTTTATTTTTTTCTTTTTCTTCCGACAAATTGTACTGTAATATTTTTGGGTTATGTTTGTCGTGAAATAAATAAAAATAGATAAAAATATTTTTGGGTTACTTTGGAGTGAGGGCTATAACGGTCAAATAGATAAATATAAGATTATTACAGAAAAAAAATCATTACAAGGAAAACTCGAACAATAACTTACAAGATTGGCAATTGTATTGGCTTCTTTTAATTCATGAGAAAATTATATTTTAGAGTCAGGGTTATAATATAGGTTAAATAGATAAACATAAAGATTATTACCGCAATTACGTACCTTTATAAGGATACTTATAACAAAAGACTAACAAAATAGGCAATTGGATTGGCTTCTTTAAAATAAAATAATAAGAATATAATATTTAGATATGAGAGTTGTAATAACCGTCATTTTCTCTGACATAAAGAGCTCATATATCCATATACGGTTCGAATTCATGGGTAAAAAATAGTACAAGATCTTACAACACTAGAGCTCAGATCGAGTATTCTATGTTATCAAAACAAAAAGGCTCGCCTCGCAAACATCTATCTTCCACTTTACACTAAATTAACAGTGAGCACGTCATTATGGTACAATAAAACCAAATACTTCCACGAAGACTTACAGAGTTACTTCTAGTAACATGTATAGACATAAAACCAACTAAAACAAATAGGCTAAACCCAAACATCCCAAATTCGAAACCAGGACCAAAAGCTGAAGCCTTAGGAAACCCTAGTTGGGGGATGAAGTCCTGCATCTCCTATGATCCAAGTCTGACGACGCCCATTCCACCATATCATCAACGCCTCCGTCTCTCTTCTAAACCATTAACACCGAAGGCTAGAACAAAACCGAGTTTCGTTGCAAACCACGAAAATCAGATTTGCGATGTTGACCACAAAATCGTACTGATCTCTACAAATGGCGGAGAGTCCAAGGAACACCAATAATTAGGGGTGGGCATCCGAAACCGATCCCGAAGGCCCATCCCGATCCCGTCCCTAAAATTTACGGGACGAGACGGGACTTCGTTTTGAATATTGAAGGCCCGTCCCGATCCCGTCCCGTTTTGAAAAATCGGGTTCGAGATCGGGCCTTATTAGCTGGATCCCATTTAGGCCCGGCCCGTCCCGTTTAAAAAAATAAATGTGGTGAGTTAATCTACACCGTCTGATCTGTGGTAAGTTGTTAACCACTTAACCCTAATTGGCTAATTCTATCATAGCCACTCTTCACTTCTTTGATCTCTCTCAGTCTCTCTCACTCTCTGCGAACTTGCGAAGTGCGAACTCTCTCTCTCTCGCACTCGGTACTTCAGTCTTCGCCTTCGCCATCGTCGTCGTAGTCGTCGTCGCCGTCGCCGTCGCCGTCGTCAAATCTCAATCGGTGTAAGGTGAGTTGGGATAACAAACAGAGTCTTCAGCTCAAGCTCTAGTCTCTCATTGAGGTAAGATTTTAATTGGAATCAAAGTGTTATGGACAATGTTGTTAGTTGTTACCTGTTAGTTCTTTGCTGAAAGTTCAATTCTGCTTACTTGAATTTGATGTTGAAGGAATCGATTATGACTTGATTGAGTTGATTCATCTAGTTTCAGCTTTATTTGGTGTGTGTTGAGGTTTTTGTACTTGATTCTCTTGTTAGTCATTGCATCGATGATGATTGCGGAAGAGTCCTCACAGAACTTCAAGTTTACTTGCTTTTTGTGCTTTAGAGTTTGGTTTATACTTGTTTGGTTGATCAAGTAACCATGAGTACTAGAAAACGTTGGTGACATCAGATGTTTAAACTAGATTGTGTTATTCTCCAGAATCT
>NC_020495.1:15849148-15851008 GCF_000184155.1 Fragaria vesca subsp. vesca
TTAAACTAGATTGTGTTATTCTCCAGAATCTTGCTATTTATAGTTATAGTAATACAGAAGTTTATTGAGAACAATTATAAACTCTTTTAGTTTTTCTTTATCTGTTTACAATTACATACAATAGAGTTAAGGATGGAAGATGTCCGGTTCCAATGAACATGATGACTTCCTTCTAAAGAGTTAGAAACTTCCAATGCTGTATATTCATAACAGAGTTAACAATAAACCAACACAAAAGAGAATAGTAAGACAAATAACTAAATAATAAAGTGCTGATTTAGAACGGCTAAATCATGTTTAACAACCTAGTGGAAACATACATTTTCAGATTTTTCTAATTTAGGCATACATTTTCTAATTTTATGTGTGTTTATTTTCTATTTTCGAATTGTGTCTCAATTTCTCATCATCTGCAATTTTGGTTTTTTGTAACAGGTTGATCAACGGTTTTCCTTTTCAAAATCTGATGGCTAAAGGGAGGAAATCGGTTGCTCGGCGAAATGAAGGTGCTTCTGCGCTTACTGATTCTTCCACAGCAACATCACCTTCTGAGCCCCTTCTAATTGAAGACGTTGAAACTTCAAGCGAGGCAGGAAGTGAGCAAGCTCCTGGAACACAAGATATAGGACCAGAGCAACCTCTTGAAACACAACAAGCTCCTGCAAACCAGCAAGCTCCTACAACAGAAGAAGGTTTTTCAAATCCAGGTGAGTCTTCTCTAGGGGATACAAAGGTTAAACGTAGTAAAGTTTAGAAGCACTTTAAGGAATATCAAAAGATTGTGAAGGGTAAAGATGATGAAGGGAACTCGATAGACATTGTGCAAGATAAAGCTTACTGTATCCATTGTCCTAGAGGGAAAATTAGGGATTTTGCAGTGGCGAGCGGGAAGAATGGGACTTCGGGGATGATTAGGCATATGGATAGGTATTGTAGGTACTTTCCCACTACACAAACTAAGAGTCAGAAGGTTATTGGTGGTGATAGGTCTAAGGGAAACAAGATGGTTGTTGTAGGTTATAATGAAGATGACTATATAGAAGTTGCAATTGAAATGATTGTCATAGATGAGTTGCCCTTTAGCTTTGTTGAGAAAAAAGGGTTCAAGCGGTTTTGTGCTAGAGTGTGTCCTTTATTTACTCCGCTGCCCTCTCGTAGGAAGTTGGTTACATGCTTTCATAAGATGTATGCTGCAGAAAAAAGGAGTTGAAAAAACTTTGAAGGGTTATAGGGTATGTCTCACTACGGACACTTGGACTAGTGTGCAAAACATCAACTATATGGTGCTTACTGCCCATTTTATTGATCAAGATTGGAAAATGCACAAGAGGATTATAAACTTCTGTGTTATCCAAAATCACCAAGGGGCAACCATAGGCAGGCTTATTGAGTCATGTTTATTGCAGTGGGAGATTGAGAAGGTTTTAACAATTACTATGGACAATGCTTCTGCCAATAAGTCGGCTATAGAGTGGCTTAAATCAAAGATGAATGATTCTGATGCATACTAATCTATTTTGAAGTGTATGCATGTGAGATGCACAGCCCACATATGCAATCTGATTGTAGCGCATGGCTTGAAGAGGTTGCAAAAGAGTGTTTTGGCCATTAGGAATGCTGTCAAGTATGTTAGGTCTTCACCTAATCGACTTGACAGTTTTCGGAAAGCTATGGCAAGTGAAAAACTTGGCAACACTGGTCTGGTTTGTCTTGATGTTCCAACAAGATGGAATTCAACATATCTAATGTTGGAGGCAACCATAAAGTACAAGAAGGCTTTTATTAGAATGGAGGAAGATGAGGATCATCTTTTTGTGAATTATTTCAAGGAAACAGAGGAGGAGTTGGATGAGGACGGCA
>NC_020495.1:15851192-15853710 GCF_000184155.1 Fragaria vesca subsp. vesca
TGAACCACTTGATTATTGTCGGCCTTGTACTCGATCCAAGATTCAAGCTTTGGAATTACACACATTCTTTGAGGGAAGAGGAATTGCTGGAAGAGGATGTGCAACAACGAACCAAAGATATTAAATCTTTGTTGATGGCACTCTACGATGAGGTACAACTCTTAATACATTCATTCATATTTTTTGCTTGTAGCTTGGCCAGTACAAAATTATATGTTAGATTGTTAGGTCTACTACTTTTTGATTTCTATTGTATTATGTTTTTCAGTATGCACCAACAGTTGATGGCGGCAGATATATGCGCAAGCAAGGAGACCCTATAAGTTCCAGCAGCACAATCACTTCTTCAAACAGCAATTATAAGAGAGGTGTCAGGGGTCGGATGTTGAACAATTGGAAAAATGTGGTCCAAGAGAGTGATGAGGCAGTGGTGGTACATGAAGTGGATCAATATTTGAGTGCCCCTCTTGAATTAATTAATTCGAAGGAAGACGATTTCGACATATTGTGTTGGTGGAAGATAAATGGTCCGAAGTTTCCTGTTTTGGCAGCCATAGCAAGAGATGTACTTGCCATTCAAACATCCACAGTTGCATCGGAGTCTTGTTTTAGCACTGGAGGTAGAGTGATTTCTGCATTTAGGAGTTCATTGACTCCTAAATCAGTGGAGGGTTTAGTCTGCATGCAAAATTGGTTGTTGGGAGATGAAATTGCTGAAGTGGAAGATGAGCTTCCTTCCATTGAGAACACAGAATTCTATGAAAAAGCTGAATTAGGTATATGTTCAGTTTGCTTCTTTCTTTTTTATTTCAGTATTGTTACTTTTTAGTTCTTATTTTTGACTTGTTTTGGTTTATTCTTTAGAACACGAGAGCACTGCATCTAGTAGGAATACATGCCCAGTATTCTTGAAATCGAAGGGGAAGGCAAAGACAAAGGCTGTGGTGCACCATATCAACTAGTTATTTGTGAGCTTATGATGTTGATCATTTTGTGTTTTCAACTCTAAGTGCTTTAAGACCTTAAGTATGTATTCATTTTATGTTTAAACTTATGTATATTAGTTTGACTTCATCTTGTTATGTTGTTGTTATTGTTTTGGACTTGTAACTTAAGTATTTCAGAATTTTCAGTATGTGACTTTGATATTACTGTTTATGTTTATTGACTTGGAGTTGTGATTGAAGTATGGCTTTATTAATTGTTATGCAGCAGTTGATGATAATTGAGAATGGTTGAATTTAATGAAATGACTTGCAGGTTAGAGCTTGAAGCATACAAGCATGAAGCATCTGTGTTTAGGTTCTGCTGTGTTTTGGTTTTTAGCTGTTTTTTTCTTTTTTCAGTTTTTTGGTTCAAAGGCCCGTTTTGGGCCCGGTCCCGGCCTGGTCCCAAACGGGATTCGGGTTCGGGATCACCCTAATCCTGGCCCGTCCCTGCCCATGCCTAGGCCTACCAATAATAACAAAATGTTACCTTCACTGAAACTCACGTCATAGGTTCGATCAAAACCACCAAAGCTTGAAATAACCAAACAAGCTTCAGATAATTTCTTCAGCCTCTCGTTAAACATCGAATAATCCATGAAAGGAGATCTCGCTTTATCTGAGACTGGCGACACACGGTTGTTCTAGCGTCGCTGGTATGCTCGAAGCCCTGGTCTAGAGTTTCTCTAGAGAGCTCTTGAAAATTGTATTGTTTTCCTTCATACACTACAAAAAAAGAATTCATTTAGCCACCGAAAATCGCCACGGCTCGGATTTGCCGTGGCCGTTGATCCTAAATTTGCGACGGCGAAGCGACGGCAAACATACCGTCGTTAAATAAAAACCAGTAACGCAAAATTCGCGACAGCAAACTAGCGCCGTCGCATATGTTTTTATCAACGGCGACGACAGGTGAGTGCCGTGGCAAAAAAACCAATTTTATTTCTGATTTGTTGCTACGGTTGCGTTCGTCGTCGCCTGTGTTCTTTCACTATTAATGGAAGGCGCCAATTATCCCGCTTTCTATTTTGACAAAAAACATCAATTTTACATAACCCTCATTTTTACTCTCTCTTCAGACAAACCCCCATCCCACAAATCTAATTCCTGTCTTCTAGAAATCGCCCATCCTAACCCCATAACCCCTATTTTGTCAAATATGTTGAATGAAATTGGGGTTGGTCGTGAGAAACACAAATCATCGACTGTGGAAGGAGAGCTTGTTGACGGTGGTTGTGGTCATCGGGAGGAGAGGTTTTCGGTTTTCATCTGACCGGTGGCGGTACAAGACTGTATCGAATTGGCGGAGGCGGGTTTGCACTGGTGGCGGGTTTGCGCTGGCAGTGGCTTCTTCGGTTAAGTCGTGTCGAATCTCTAGAGGTCGACGGCGGCGGCTTCTTCGGTCAACCCTAATCGCCCATCTTTTCCCTGCTCTTCCCTGCTCGAGCTCGCAGAAGGTACTCTCTTCCCTGCTCGAGCTCGCGCATCTCTTCCATGCTCTTCCCTGCTCGAGCTCGCAGAAGGTACTCTTT
>NC_020495.1:15855296-15855778 GCF_000184155.1 Fragaria vesca subsp. vesca
ATACATGTATCTGTAAGTTCACATGTGTTAGCGTTAGTCTACAACATCTTTCACTCAGCACATAGTATGTGAAATATTAATCCCCTTAGTTTCTTCATGTGTGGGGAAATGGTACTATACAGAACAAACATGATAAGTAATGGAAATTGCCCATTTTTTTTTATTATGAATATTTTTGAAGTATGGTTTAGTATGAATTAGGATGAAGGTGCTTGATTTACTTGAATCTAGATATGGTTTTAAGCATTAGGGTCAATGCTTGAGCATGCAATAGGTTTTTGTTTTCACCTTTCACTTCAAATCAGACAACTAATCGTAGAAAATGGTCTCATTTATGCAATAGGTACCAACTGATGCAACAAGTGGCCATGAGGCTAGGAGGGAGTCCATAGGAGAGGGAGATCCTGAGGCCACTACCCATTTTGATTCAACTTCTGATGATGTCACTGGTCACCATGATCCTCCTGCATGATTTAGATTTA
>NC_020495.1:15855895-15891122 GCF_000184155.1 Fragaria vesca subsp. vesca
CTAGTTTGTTGGTTTGGTTTAGGTTCCATCATGTGGAATAATGTTTATGTTGGATAATTTGGTTATGAAATGAATTTTGGTCATTGTGTTGATTTTGTTGGAATGAATGCTAGTTGATGGTGGTGTTAGTACCTTGTTGATTATGGTTGTTGCTATTATGGATTGAATGAGATTTGAATTTGCAGGTTTCTGGTAAAAATGAGATTTGAAACAGTTGTGGTAACAATTTCTGCAGTTGGCGACGGCAGAGTCCCGTCGCAAATGGTTTTGGTGGGAAAATTCAAAAATTTCAGTTCAAATCTGAATTTTTTAAAATATCACAGCGACGGCAATTGCCGTCGCCAATAGAGGTATTTGCGATGGCAAGTTCAGTAGCCAATTTCCGTCGCTAATTAAGCGACGGTCTTTACAGTCGCTATTTGCTGTCGCAAACATGGTTGTGACGGCTCACTGCCGTCGCCAAAAGCAACGGCCACGCCCTCAACGGCGATGGGAAAAATGCCGTCGCTACGCTGTCGCCGTTGGTCTTTTGCGACAGCAAAATGACTTTTGGCGACGGCATTTTGCCGTGGCTAACTGAATTAATTTTTGTAGTTATATAACGGTCAAAGAAAGCAAAGATCATACACCAAACAGTATTATAAGAAATTTTCAAAAACCTATAAGATCAGCAGTAAAATTGACTCCTCAAAAATCATGAGAAATTTGGAATTAGGGTAATAATGACAGTCAAATAGATAAAGGAGGATAATACACCAACTAATATTACAAGAAAATTGAGACAAAACCCGCAAAATCGGCACTTATGTTTTTCTTTTTAGGAAGATCGGCAAATATGTTGTATTCTCTAAAATCATGAGAAAATGATAACCACGATCAAATAGGTAAAGAGAAGATCACTACACCAAACAATATTACAAGAAATTTTGTGACGAAAACCTACAAGATCGACATTTATATCTACCCCTCTAAAATCATTGAGAGAATAATATTCCACTTAGTTTTTACCCGTTAATCTAACCCATCATCCTATGTTTCTATGTCCACAAGCACATCTCAGTAAAATCATCACAAACAAAAAGTTAAAAGAAAATGAAAAGATTGTGAAAGGTACCTCCTAAGAGCAAATGCACCCATTGGGTAAAGGCAATTGCTGATTTGTTAATTGAATTGTCCCTGCTGATTTGTTATTCATCTTAAATTGGCAATTGCCTCTTTTTTGTCAATGCACCAATTGCCTTCAATTGGTCTGCTAATCCACTATTCACATTTCAATTTGAATAATTTATTGATTGAAAATGTTAAACTTATAATTTAATTAATTAAAAATGATATTAATCGTACAACATTAATTATATTATTAATTATTAATCAATAAAGTTTTAGAAAAATTATAAAAATATTTATAATTCCCGAGAAGATATTCGTTCATTCTACATTTGACACATGTTTACCTTAAATAACGTTATCTTTTTTCTTTTTTTTTATCGGTTATCATTATCTCATATTTTTAATAAGATTTTCAACATATATTTTTGTGACACGTGTTGTTATCCAAAACTTTTTATCTTCAAGATCGTTAATAAATAAGCTTTAGACTTCATTCTCTACTCATCCATTTTCTCTTATTTTATACCCTTCATCTCTCTTGAAATATCACCCTTATCTCATTTCTGCTCTTTTCAATGGATGAATTGAACATGTGGTTGCTAGAAAGGGATCGTGAAAATATGAAAGAGCTCAAGCGGATTCAAGCTACAAACGCTCAAGCGGTTGTCATGGTGGCGTAATATCAACTATCGGTGACACCTAAAGGGCATGGTTCACAACCTGGCCGTGCTCCAAATGTGGAGAGACATAGAGAAGCTGGTCCGAGGTCATTTTCTTCTGCAAGATTATTTTGTTGATCGTTTGGTGTATGACGAAGCAAGCTTTTGAAGGCGGTACCAAATGCAGAAACATGTCTTCCAACACATAATGGAGGATCTTTGCAACCATGACAATTTTTGGAGGCAAAAAGCAAATGCCACCGGAAAAATGATACTTCCCTGTCTTGGTATTCCTTCTGATCACAACATCGTGCACCCTCAAACGCAACAGTGACCTATGAGGACGACTTTCTTGGAGTTCATTTTTGTTGAGATTGGAGAGGGTTGTTCTTCGGTGTCAGATTTAGTTTTAAATTTCAGACCAGATTAGTTTTTTTTTTTCAATCGTTCAGAGTTAAGAGACGGATTTGCCCTCAAAAGATTGACGAAAATCACAAACATACCAAAAAAACTAATGGTGTGTATATATATATATATATATTATTTTTTAAGGATATTATCAACGACGGTATCTTTAAAGGCTTTCTAGGCCTAGAGACTAATCCGCGCCGAGAGATATTGTCAGAACGTTTCTTCCCCTTTGGCCACCAAGAATAAATTGGGATTTAACTCCAATTAGCGTCGGCTGGGATTCGAACTTGGGTATGGGGGTTTCACACTTAGTGTCACATCCCGACTCTTAAATTTTTACCTTATTTACTAGCTTGGTAATAATAAGAGTTTTACCGTCTTCGTCAATGAGTTTATAGTTTAAATAGTCCCTAGAGGGGTTTTGAGGGACGATTATTTCGGAGGAAATTGTGACGACGGTAAAAATGGTAAATTTTAGCTAGTAAAATGTAATTTTTATTGGGGTGTTTTATTTGTGGAGTTGGGTTTATTTGGTGGTATTGGACCGGTTGAGAGTAGAAGCCCAAACCATTTCTCTCTCTTTCTTCTCTTCTCCCTCCCGACTCTCTCCCTCTCCCGTTGCTGGACTTTCCGTCGCCAGCTTGCCGCCGTCCGGCCACCTTTCGCCGCCGCACCAATCCCAAATGGTCGGCCATCGCCTCCTCTTCCTTCCTGGACCGGTGGCAGCTTCCCTAGCGCCGCCGTGAGAGAGAAATCAAGCCCGAATGTTCTAACTGCCCAAAGCTCTCCGTCGTCGGAACTTCCTCCTCCGGCCACCAATTTGGGCAAGCCTTATATGGTTTTGAAGGCCTTCAATCCAGTTACCTTGCCCTAGGAGGACTCGATTCAGTTTGCTTCAGGTGAGGAGAGCCGGTGAGTGGAAGTTCTAGGGTTTTTTGTGATGTTTTTGTTCGATTGACCAAGTTAGACTTGGAATTGGTGTTTGTGCTAGTTAGGAAAGTTGTAGAGGGGGTTGAGAGGAAGCTGCTGTTAAAATTTGGTAGGCATTGGAGGTCGTCGGAGTCGGCCTCCGGCCGCCGCTGTTTAGGGGATTTTTTATGGTTTTAAATGCGTTATGTTCAGGGGAGTCTTTTGGATGTGAAGTTTGGAATTTTTGGAGGAGTTTTGGATATGTTTGGGATTTTTCAAAGATTGGTAATTTTGATGGTTATCCAGGTAGAAATCCGGCCATTGGATTAATGAGGTTTAGACTGTAGAAGGTTGAAATAAGGCTGCCGGTATTTTTCGGGGAAGTTTGGATCATATAGAGTTAAGAATGGTGAAGTTGGGCAAGGTTAAGCGTGGATAAGGCTTACATTTAATTTTGCCTATTTTGTGTAAGTAGTGAATTTTAGTTGGGAATTTAATTATGCTTCTAGAACAGGACATGAGGAGGCTCGAGCAGAAAAGACCTCGGATCGACGTCAGGCTTAGGCCTAAAGTAGTGAATGGACTTTTGTTTTAAATAATATGCATGCAAATGGTTTATTGTTGAGCAATTTATTTTGTTGGAGCATTTGACGTCATTTTAATTTGACGATTTATTTTATTTTGGAGAGTCACCGAAAATGAGATTTTCAGTGGATATGTATATGGATTCTTATGAGGATAGTATGTATATAAATAAATGCTAGCTAGCCATACGTGTTTTTCCGCCATAATGAGGTAAAATACTATTATGGTATGACGTGAGCGTTAGACGCAATCGTCGTAGCCTTATATGAATATAATAATTAATATAGGGAATATGCATGTATATATATACATCCGTCTTTTCCGCATAATGAGGTAAAATTCCATTATGGCGTGACGTGAGTGTTAGACGCAAGCGTAGTAGCTTTGTATGAATTTCTATTTTTTCTTATATTTCTTCATAAGAAATCATACAAGGAGTATGACGAGTGTAACTACATATATATATATATATATATATATATATATAGTTTAGCCAGAGAGGCTGTATTTTATTAAGTTTTGGAGACTAGCCGGAACTAGTCATGTATTTGCCAGTTTATGAGTTGAGAGCTTTTGAGCTTGTTGCATGCAGCGTAATTTCTATGGAAATTTAATTGGGAAAGCACAAATATTTTTCATTAAATTCATTTTTATCAACTCACTCTAACGGTTTCAAATGTTTTCCCCTGGGCTATTCGTTTTAAAAATGCCCAGCTTACATGTTAGCTTAGTTGAGGTCGGGCGTACATGGAGATGAGGCATAGTCCATCATATAGCTTCCGCTTGTTAATTTATTATGTTTCCTTTCTTCCTATTAGAGTTGCTCTGAACCTATAAATGGTTGGATATGAGATTTGTTTAGATTAGTAAATAAATTGGGTGGTGTTGTGATTTGGGGAGCACGAAGGCTCCAGGAGTATTAAGGTTGGATTTGGATTTTTAGAAGTGTTTGCAGGTATTATTATGAAGGGTTGTCCATTTTCAAGAGAGGTTATGCCGAATTTTTGGTAAACTTTCCTTGGAGGTGGTCCCCACAGGATTTACTTCGGGTTTCAAAGTGAAATTCGGGGTGGGTCCTGACACTTAGCTCTCACCAACTCGACCACCAGTGACGGTTTTATCAGTGTGTATATATGTTAGGTCCAGTTTAGAACCTTATGCACCATTATGATATTTTCGAAAATTAATTCACCTTAATTCTCAGTGGCTCATAATTCATGTATTGTTCTTAAAATTTTCCCTTTGGGAAATTGATTTCTTAAACTACATCCCTAGTTAATGACAGTAATAAACGAATCAAAAAGCACTAGAACTCCTATACCTTGAATCATAGCTACGCTAGCTAAAATGAACATTAAATCCATAGTAATAAAACTTAAATCCATAGCTACGCTAGCTAAAATGAATATTAAATCCAATTGCCGAAGGACTAAAAAAGTTACCCCAGGCTTCTTTGCTCGCGACGGTTGCAGACTTGAGGTCTTTCATGGTGGACGTTCAAGAATCGCAGACCTTTCTGGAAATGTAGATAAGCTTGAAGAGAGCCGCTGGGGAGAGTCAGAGTTGTTTTTGAATTTGTGCAAATACGTTTTAGGCCGGGGTCCGTATTTATATGTAGACTATGCCGTCAAAAGTGACGGATTCTGTCCAACTTCACGGGTACGAAACCAAATTTTAAATATTTGGTTTGGTTTTGGCGGTTCGAATTCACAGGAGGTAATTTTGATTTTAAATTTTACTAGTTATGGCGGATAGGGAGTAAGTTTCTATTCTGTCGTAGTTATGAAAATGAGAAAACTCTCTCTACTTGGTTGACACCTCGCACACATCAACAACAAAGAGAGCGTATTACGGCGCGTGGCCCAATATGGGCATCGTGACCATGCATCGTTTTGAAGTCTTTTCACGTGACAATTGTAAATATTTAAGCAAGTGTGAACGAGTTTACAAGTTAAATTTGGTTTTTTCTTCTTGTTTTGTTTGAGAAATTTTATTAACACATCTCTAATTACTAGATACACATTTCATACTTAATACACCACCTATTAACTTTTTTGTTTTAACATTTTATTAAATGGACATGCCCAAACTTCCTACAAAACCCTCATTTAACATACACAAGTTATTCACTAAATACACAACTCATTCACTACACCTATTTTTCTAGATCTGCCACTCAATTTGTTCAAAAAAAAAATCACATTACTGAGATTTTCCTTAAAAGGTTTCATCTTTCCTTGTACTGTTTCATCTCATTGACATATTACTCGAAAGTTTTTATTTTTTCTCTAAAGGGTTTCACCTTGGTAAGATCTTTCTCGAGAGATTTCCTTTTGATAACATCTTCTCCTATCAGTTTTCCTCGAGTAATTTTCTTACTCAAATTGATTTCAAGATTTCTTGAGCGTACCGAATCAAAACAAAACAAGACAATACATCATCAAAGTCCTTAACAAAACTTTCAGCATTAGAATGTTCAATCCTGTATAAAACTAAATTAATAGATTCTTGGAAACCATTGCATAATCTTCATATGCGGTATCAAAATATTGGTACTCGATTCAAACTAAAAATTAAAAAGTGTTTGAAGTATAATAGTTAATATGAACGTCTTAAACGAGATATTTTATTTCAACTGAGTTTTTTTAGTTTTTATATGAATGTCTTTTTTGGTAATTTTACGTACCCACAAAGTCTTATATAATTTTCTCTAAAAAAAGAGATGTGTATCTAGTATTTAAGGATGTGTTAATAAAATTTCTCATTTTGTTTTTAAAGAAAAAAGAAAAAAAAATTGTGAAATTTTGTTTATATATTTTATCACGTGTTTAACACAATTGCAAAACAAAACACTAGTAATGGCGTGTGTGAACTTTTGGTCATTCAATCACATAAGTTATGTCGCAACCCATTGTTATTAGATTTTTGACATGTGATCATAATTTATAATATATATAGAATTTAAGAGGAATATGGAGAGGTCTTATTTCTCTGGCCAAACGCTTTGAGAGTTAAGGTTTCACCTATTTATACACGAGAGGTGTATATAAGAGTGTCTATTGAGACATATCGTTTTAGAGGTGTATATTTGTTTTCTTTTCTCTCCTTCTATCGGGGTGGTATATAGCAACTCATTTTGTACAATGATGCCATGATGGAAGATGTTTTGTGTTCATTGGTTCAGAAATTAGCTATAGAAGAGAATACAATGGAGATTGTTCTACCTTCGTAAGTGATGAAGAAGGGATCGACCTCCACGATTCTACCTGGTATGGGAACTCTTGACTCGGAAACCCTATAAGGAGATTCTTATCGGTATGTTGAGGTCGTTATAGATCCCGGTGGCGGAGCAAGGGGATAGGTCACATCTCACAACAGTCCCACTAGACGGTAGTGATCAGATCTTTATTCTCATTTCGGAAGGAGTCTCATCTACAGTGGGTCCTATGTGGTGCGCCCTAGTCATTTGATAAGACGCTCTTTGTTGTGCCGGTTATTGGTGGTATGGAAGACCCAATAAAAGTCTCTCTCACATATCAATTCTTATGGTTGAGGATTTAGGGACTCCCTCTAGCGGTGAAGGAGGAAGACTGACGGAAAGCGACAAGGAAATGTATTGGCTCAACAATAAGGGTGCATGCTCGCACTAGCTTAGGCAAGGGTAAAGGAACTTGAGCAACTATCTATTTGAGGATCACAGTGGGAGTGAATATCGAAGAGCCTTTTAAAGAAAGGAATTTCTTTTTGTTCGACGGGGGAGCTGGTGGGAAGATTTTACGATTTGGAGTATGAACACATTCCTTTCTTCTTTCTGTTCTGTGGCTTCTTTGATCATACAAGGAATTTTTGCCCTAGGGAGAGGGAGGAATTAAGGAACCTTGTTATTCAATACTCCTCAATTAATGCAAAAAGAAAAGAATAGTGGTTGAGGGAGCAACAAGAGAAGTTGGAGGAGGAGTCAGGGAGGAGGGTGGCGAGGCGGCCGGGGGGGGGGGGGGGGGGGTGCAACCATTTTGGCCTTGGTTCGGCTAAGAAATTTGGATGGGTTATCACCGCGACGGACCTCCCCGTGGCAAGTCTCGTTCGTTCAAAGGAGGAGTGGTTTATTGAACTCGAGGACCCTAGTGTCAGAGAGGTGGATGAGATAGAGTTATAACCTCAAATCCGTGATTGATGGCCAAAAGTCGCCGCCATTCCTAAGCCTCAATTCTGTCATCCCCTCGCTGTTGCGTAGCCAAAAAAGAAAAAGGCTTCTTAAATCCCCAGCCTTAGCAAGACGGCGCTACTAGGGTTCATGAGCAAGGAAAGAAACTCCTACGAGAAAAAGATAATACTAAAAGACATTTGATTAAAGATCAAGTTAATCCCCAATCCTCATTCTCAAATAAATGATAGAAACACTTCTAAATAAACCATTTCTTCCTTTTCTTTCATTCCATACATTACTCACATCAAATTATTTTATTGCATTATTTAACAACTTTGTAGATAATTTTCTTCACTTTTTTTTTTGAATAAAGAGCTGGTACGACTGTCCTCAAGCTTTTATTAATGAAATTGTCAAATACAAATGAGAAGACATGAAACTTAAACCCCATGATTATAATAAACACCTAGAAGTTACGAAAGACAAAAGAGCTACTACTTTGTTTTGTTCACTAACATGATTCATGAGTTATATTATGTAGAGTGAAATAGGAACATTCAAAACCCTAACGCGCAGCTCTCTCTGACTCAAAACCAAGAGCGCCGCTCAACCCTAGTTTTCTCCGATCTGGATCTCTGATCCAGTCTTATCCTTCAAAGCTCACCAATTTATCCACAATGCCAATCCATCTCATCCTCATGTCGAAGTCAATTGACGAAGTCACCGCCAGTTTTGCGACTTCCCTTGCATTGGCCGGCGATGGGGTCCTTGATGTCTTGAGCCGATTGGGAGCCAATCTTCACCGCAACTCGCAAGCCTACCTTCTGGCGAAACCTCTTGCTCAGAAATGCGTTAACCCCGCAGATTTGCAGCAGACCTTTCGCAGAATTTGGCGTACTGAAGGCAAGTTTAAGGTTCAATAGAGACCTCAAGGTCTATTCCTGTTCTCCTTCGATTTGAAGAGAAATCGAAATCGTGTGTTGTGGGGAGGCCTGTGGTATTATCTCAGAGCACCAATGGTTATTCAAGCCTATGATGGGCTTGTAGATTTTAATGATGTTCAGTTGCAATCTCTATTTTTCTGGGTTCGACTTGAGAACATTCCTCCTAGATTGGAAACACCAACAGTCATTGAAGATGCATCAATCGTTGCAGGTGATGATCCATATGTTGATTTGAATCTGCTGAATTCAACAGGGGAGGTTCGTGTTCGGGTATCTCATGCTTTGGACAAACCTTTTATTTTTGAAAAGGTACTTAAGCTTGCTCTTGGGATAGTCAAGAATGTTGTTTTCTTTTATGAGAATCTTGTTGCTATATGTGCTAGCTGCAAATTAATCTACCATCTAGATGGTATATGTAAGAAGAAAGTAGCAAAATCTATAGTACAGGAACCTCAGAAAGAGAACTGGGTTGAAGCACTAGTCAATTTGACAAACCTAAATTACTCACAGGATTCGCTGAAGTTCACAGGAGTTCAATCTGGAGTAGCCATGTCTTCGATTCTAAAGCCCATACAGCCACAAATGCCTTCAAAGTCGTTAACTCGTAAACTAATTGTCATCAAGAAATCACTGCTTGGTTTCAAAGTCACTAAAAGACCGGTGTTAGTTGAAATCGGCACAAATGGCTTAGAACCAGCAGGGAATGAAGATGACGTTCCTGCTATGAGTTTAGAGTTGTTACTGGTTTTTACCGATGTGCAACCAATTGATCAAGCTATGCAGGAACCAAAGGATACACCTCTGAGTTGTGTTTCCAAGAACTGCAACCTCAATTCCTCGCAGACTTTGGAGTTATGTGATGTTCAAGGGACTACTGGTATGGCTGAGATAGCTTCAACTCCGGATAGTGCTATTGTGCAGTTTGTGGCAACACAAGGGGTTCATGATGTGTTTCAGGAAGGTACTATCCCAATGCATGGGGTTATGAATCCGAGTTCTCTACCAACTCCTTCGGAGTTGAACTCTGCTGCAAAAACTACAAGCGTAGTCACTGAAGTTGTCAAAGATACGAGTCCTCTGATACCTTCTTTTGTGGATTTAATTCAAGTTGCTAGGTTGGAGAAGCCTAACACTGACCGTGCGCCTAAAGTCTCTACAACTGGAGCTGTCAAGCACCATCGGCTGTCAAAGGTAGAATAAAATGAGCCTGTTGTTCTAGCCTCTAACAGGGAGAAAAAATCTTGACCAATTATACAGTTTCCTTCTAGCCAGCTAGGTCTTATTCAAGGACCTGATGACACTCTGATTACTAAGCCGGACTGCCGGAGTCTCTGTTGAAGACAAAGAAGAAAAGGGGACGCCCCCTTGGCTCAAAAAACAAGACACCTAGCCCTGTTGCTGTAGAGGAACATGAGCTAAGTGTACTTTGCCCCAACGCCCCACCAAGCCCTGACTCGAAGGGCAAAAACAAATTGCAATAAGTGTTGGAGTATGGATAGCTTGGCAGACTGTGAGAGCTAGCTGCAGCTAGATGATTTCATAAAGCCTGGAGTACCGCAATTGAGCGCCTTGGCTCCGGTTTTTTGTTTATCTGGTAATCTTGTTTGTATCTAGTTTAATCCTCTGTTAAGCTCACCGAAATAAATGAGCTTATTATCTAATGTAATGATGCTTTGATGCTTTGATGCCATCTTGCTCTGAGTTTATCAATGAGATTTTTGGGATACCGCCCCTTTTTCCCTTAAAAATGACAAAAGAGCTACTTTTACTTTTATTTCCAAAACCAAAACAGTTACATAAGTTTCTATCGGTGTGGCTAAACCTAAGGTCCTCTCTCTATCTAAACCTTGTGTCTGCTAAAGAGAAAGAGAGAGAGAAAAGCGGAACGTTTTGTATGCTAAAACCCCAAATCCGTGACAGACGGCCAGACACCAAAAGACAAAACCCCTTCAATTACTCCAAACAAAAACAACCCCTAAATTAAAAACCCTAAACCAAATTCCCCTCATCACTTTCCAAAACCCCCAAACCCTCAAAACCCTTCCTTCTTCTTCTTCTTCTTCTTCCATCTGGGTCCTCTCTGAAATGCTCAGAAGTGATGCAGAAGCTGCTTCGCATAAGCCCATCAGGCCCCATTCTCTGCACCCACGTTAACAAGCCTCCTCCCCCTTCTTCTTCTACTCTCTCCTCTCTCGCCCAAGCTCTCAAGCACTCTGCTTCCCCTATGCACACTGCAGCTTCCGCCTTTCGCGGCGGCTCAGCCCTCGCCGCCGCCGCCTACAACAAACCCACCTCCGGCAACAGCATCCCATCTTCTTCTCGTTTCAGCTGCACCCTCTGCCGCTGCTCCTCCAACAAGGCCCCCCTCCGGGCATGGCCTGTGCTCAAAGACGCCGCCTTTTCTGGGTACCGGCCGGCGTGGCTTCACTCCGGCTCCGATGGGTCCTTCTCCGTCTCCGCCGCCGTGGAGGCTTCCAAGGGTTTGGAAGCTGAGAAGAGCTTGGAAAATGACGGTGGTGGAGATAAGGGTTTGGAGGATGGAGAGGTTGAAAAGAGCTCTGAGGAGAAGGTGAGCAAGTTTAGTAGTAGTACAAGGAGGCAGAGAGCTTCCGGTGGCGGCGGGTCAGTGGTGGCCGGAAACCCGGATTTGTTGGCTATTCCGGGAGTGGGGCCCAGGAACTTGAGGAAGCTGGTGGAGAAGGGTATTGGTGGAGTTGCTGAGCTCAAGCAGTTGTACAGAGATAAGGTAACTGTTTGTCTGTATACATTTTTAAGCTATTGTGTTGTGGATGTGTTGCTTTTATGTATGGATGGTTAGCTCGTAGCAAAGTTTGGTTTTGTTTTAGTGTAGAAAATATGGTTGTTGTTGGTTGAGGATGATTATAAACCGGAGAGTAATTTGTGATTGCTATAATGGTTTGGATATAATCTAACTGTGGGGTAGAATTTGGCCATAGACAAGTCTAATCAAAGATTATAGGCATGGACTACTAGTTGTATTTTCTGTAACTTGATGGATTTGATTCTTTTTGTTCCTCAGTGACCGAAACTGAGTTCTAGTAGATAAGTCGAACTTTGCTGCCTAGTTGTGATTAATAAGTAGACGTAGAACAGGTTAATGCAGTACTGCTTAAGAAAGTGGAAATTAGACGATGCTTTGCTACCCGATATGAAGAAACTCTGTCTTTCAGTATATAACTGTTAAGATTATATTAACATTGATTTTTGGGTTTCTCCTTGTAGTTCTTTGGAAAATCAAATGAGAGGATGGTTGAGTACTTGCAAAGTTCGGTGGGAATCATCCACAAAAACCATGCTGAGAGTATCACGAGTTATATTAAAGAGAGTGTTGATGAGGAGTTGAAGGATGATAGTTCCAGCTCAGGAGGGAAGCCAGCCCAGAAGAAACGACTTACTTTCTGCGTTGAGGGAAACATCAGTGTGGGAAAGTCAACCTTTCTGAAGGAGATAGCAAACACTACGCTTGAGCTACAAGATCTTGTTGAGGTGGTTCAAGAACCTATTGACAAGTGGCAGAATATTGGACCTGACCATTTTAACATATTGAATGCTTTCTATGCTGAGCCACAACGGTATGCCTATACCTTCCAGAATTATGTTTTCGTTACAAGAGTGATGCAAGAGAGAGAATCCTCCGGTAGTATCAAGCCCCTGAGGTTGATGGAAAGGAGTGTTTTCAGTGACAGGATGGTAAGTATCTTGTTAAATGTCAGTTCCCTTCACTTTTGTCTGCTAAAATGAGATATTACTGCATTCTGTGGTTGAATGTGTTCTGTGGTTGTATAATATATGGATAGTTAGAGTTAAAACATTATATATACTGTTGGCTCTAGCTCTGGGGGTTAACTGAAATATATGTTGACTCAAACTTACAAAATTTTGATTCCATCCTTGGATCTAAGCCAACGGTAACTGACCAAGGTTTCTCTGGTTAGTAACTGATGAGGAGAAAACTACTTATATATGCGCAACTAACCTCGTCCTAGATCAGACAAAAAATATCTTCTTTCCTAAGATAGCTCTGGAATGTCATAAGACAACAGCCCATTTTTATGGAATTGCAATTTTGCTGTTCTTTTGTTTTCCTTTTTTGATGTACTGAATAATAATACCCAGGTTAAAAGTTTCAAGGCTGATGAATTGTTATCTCATTGTTACATTATGAAGGTTTTTGTACGAGCTGTCCATGAAGCTAAGTGGATGAATGAGATGGAGATCAGCATATATGACTCCTGGTTTGACCCTGTTGTATCAAGCTTGCCTGGGCTTATTCCTGATGGTTTCATATATCTTAGAGCAAGTCCCGATACTTGTCACAAAAGAATGATGAAACGCCACAGAGCAGAAGAAGGTGGAGTGAGCCTAGAGTATCTCCGGGACTTGCATGAAAAACATGAAAGTTGGCTTTTCCCCTCCGAAAGCGGCAATCATGGGGTATTGTCAGTCAGTCAGGTTCCTTTACATATGGATACCTCTTTACCTCCTGAAATTAGGGATCGTGTGTTCTATTTGGAGGGTAACCATATGCATTCAAGTATTCAAAAGGTATCATATTTACATTGTTACTTCTGACTTTTTGTCATCTCATCTTCATATGTATAGAGCTTATGTTTCTTTGGAATGAGCAGGTTCCTGCTTTAGTTCTTGACTGTGAGCCGAACATTGATTTCAAGAAAGATGTCGAAGCAAAGAGGCAGTAAGATACTATCCCTGTTTATTTTTCATGCGACTGGTTATGATTTCAATGACTATGTATGAAAATGTGCTTTGTTGTTTTCTTTATCATATAGTCATAATGCATTTGTTTTGAGACCCCTTTTGGGGTGCTGCTATAGATATGCATCGATATTGCATTAAGCCTGTAGTGCTGTATACTATTCAAAGTTAAATTTGATAGTATTTCTTATATTGCATGCCTATGAAAACTCTAAGTTGCAAGCCTCTATTTACTAGTTTTATACTAGTCCTGTACTGTGACCGTATGTCTGGTTCAACTGTTTTAAAATTAGTTAGTACTTGGTACAAATGCAGACTGTATATTTTGTAATCATGGACCATGTTTGATCTTGGAAATAACAATTACATAAAACCTTGAAATGAAATCTGTTAGAAGTGTTATGTCTTTTGTGACCTTGAACTTGAAAGTTCCGGTTTGTTTGCTCTGAGAAGCGGACTCTTGTGAAAAGGTACCATCTTTACATTGATATGTACCATTTGATGTAAGACGTTGAATAGGTACATATTTTGATCCTCCACAGAGAAGTAGACAGACATCCATATTGTGGCTCCTACCCCTTATTATTGCTTCTGAGATGTAGCTGTGTTGGATTTTTTTTTTGCAGTGTTGTGTAACATTAACTAGTTGAGTTGTGCTTATGCACAGATGTGATAAAACAAATGGATTTTTTTTTATTTTTATTTTTATATATATTTTTTTTATGCTATGTGCTTCGTATTTATCATCTTGAAATTGTAGGATAAATTTGTTTACATGTTATGTTTGTAAGGAAATATAGATTCTCAGTTCTCACCGGCTCTGAGAAGCGGACTCCTGTGAAAAAAATGAGATTAATAACTAAAATGAGATTAATAACTAGAGTTTTCTCATTCATGCTGATGAAATTAGGAGATGGTGCTAAATTTTAAGAACTGTCTGCTGCCTACTTTATTAAGTCTGTGAGAACAATAGTTCTCTACAATTTTGATGGGTTGTTTTGGTACTTCTATCATTACAAGTATATTAATATTGATTTGCATGATTGTTTAGTTACTGTGATGATGTTCACTTACTGCCACTTAATATCTTTTTGCAAATTTGATGAAGGTATGCACGTCAAGTATCAGAGTTCTTTGAATTTGTGAAGAAAAAACAAGACATTCCATCTGCAAAAGGTAGTGAAGAAGGTAAGAGGACTAGCCAGCCACAAATATTGCTGCCTCAAAATGAATTATGGTCTCCTGATGCGCCTTTCCCCGAGTCAGCCCTCAAATCTTTGGACTTCCGACGAGCTATGTCCATGATGTCTGGCTAGTGCATCCAATTACTCTGGTTTTGTTTTTTTATCCTTTAAGCCTAGATACATGTCATGACTCTCGAGTCATTTCATTTTGTTTCAATTGTATCTGGGCGATGATGTGTCTAAATCTTGTGTATGTAAAAAAAGTTTCTAACCCCTAGAGATGATGGTAGAGCAAGTTGTAAGATTGTTGAAGATTCTGAACTCTGTGCTTTTGTTTCTGTGAAGCTGTTTTTCAATTGAATGTATTCACTTTCATCTGCAGTGATCTTCATTTTGCCACTTTTACAATCTAATATATTGCGTTCAGAAAATGAGTATGATCTCTGTGTCCTAGGAGCAAGGTTTAACATCTGATTATATGTAAATGCATAATGTTCTGAAACAAAAACCAATTGTCAAGCATATAACTGCTACAAGTAAAGGAGGATCTGGATCTTTACATATGGCACTCTTACGAGTAACCTTTACCGACTGTCACTATTCATAGTGTCACAATTATAACAACCAGTTGAGAAGGGACGGTGAAAACAATCCAAAGAACTTGATGTATAGGAGACTAGTACACTGAAGTCCTTGTAAAACAATGAAGAATCAATGAAATTGAAACAAAGGTGATGGTGTTTGAAACAACACAAAAAACTAACCAGCATTGCTGGTATTAAAACACCTAGCCATAGTACCAGCAAAGCCTGAGTAACTAAAGCAGGAGGATTAATGAAGGTCTAAAGCAGGAGGATCAATGAAGGTGCATATTCCTTTAGCATGAGAAGCCAAGAAATAAGCACCTGTGTTTCTTTCGAAAATTAAAATTATCAAAAAGAATTAAAGAAATATTTTTGTTTTTCTTTTTTCTCAAGGCGCATCGCACGACATCGTTTTAGCAACAGCTGAAGACCACAAAACCCTGAACCCCAATGCCTCTATTCTTGTTAACCCAACAAACACCTCAGACATTTTAACCAAACTAACCTCCGGCCACGCGACCCATCTCCGGCGACCCCATGAAGAGTCGTCGACTGTCTCCGAAGTCAGGTATTCTTATCAATCTGGGTTTTCTTTGAATTTTGATTCAGTCCAATTTGGTAGCTTAAAAAACCCATTAATTCATTTTCTCTTGATTTCTTGACCAGAAGAGTATGAGCAGTTGAGCACATTGAAGTCATTGGACAAATATTTTGATCAAGCAGCCACAGAAGAACAAAGCTGTAAGTTGAAAAGCTCTTAACTTCTTCCATCTGCTTTGAAAAGATATGGTTTCTTAGAGTTATGAGTTGAGCTGTTGAACTTCCAAGCTTAAGTTTTGTATGGTTGATCGTGACAAAGTTTCAAGTTTTCAACTTTGTGCATCTCTGGTAAAAGTAGTGGGAAGTTTTAGAGTGGTGTACTGTGATCATGCAGTTGTATTAGTGTTGATTGAATGATTGTTGAGTAGAGCAGTCGAAATTTGTTTTACTTAATCGACAAAATTGCAATCTGATTTGTGTTTTATTTACGTGTACTGATTACGTGCGCATGTATAGATACCTTGCTTTCATGGTAGTGTATTTTTAGTACAGATTTTTTTACAGATACGGTTGTTAGTCTCATCTGTGGCAAGATGAATTTGCCTTTTTGATAACCGTATTGCTAATTTTGCAGGTGAAGTACCGTTTTAAATTGGGTCTCCAACTAGTGTTTATTTTGAGGCTCATGTTGCAGATTTTGGCAAAACCATTTTATCAGGTCATGCATACCATGTTACATTCAGAAAATGTATTCATAGTGTATGCCATCATCTTATCCTCATTTCACCCCAAAGGAACTTTTTCTTTCCCAAATCCAGAGATTCATACCTAAGCCATGGAAAGAAGGTATCAAACAGCTTGCGAAATCATCATCTATTTTAGAACCGAGCTTACCAGTTGGTGATTCTATGATAGATTCTCTCCTTGCATCGATTAAAAATTATGCACGTGAAGGACATCTATCAGAAGCATTCAGAAGCCTGTCTCTTATTAAGCTCCATGCCTCTTCTAGTACGTCTTGTGATGCTGTCTTACATTCCATCTCTTCTCTTCTTGCCTCCTGCACCAGCCATAAATCACTCCCACAGGGTAAACAGCTTCATGCACAGATTATCAGATTGGGTCTTGAACAGCACCCCATTTTGGTTCCCAAGCTGGTCACATTTTACTCAAGCTTTAATTCCCATGGTGATGCTCATATCGTCGTTGAAAATTCCAATGTATTGCATCCTCTACCTTGGAATTTGCTCATCTCTTCATATGTTAAAGATGAACTTCTAAACGAGGCTCTCGCTACCTATGAACAAATGGTCAAGAGGGGGATCAAGCCAGATTGTTTTACTTATCCATCAGTTCTTAAGGCTTGTGGTGAGAAATTGGATATAGGTTTTGGGAAGGAGGTGCATAAGTCCATTGATGCTAGTTGTGAGTGGAATTTGTTTGTGCATAATTCATTGGTCTCCATGTATGGAAAGTTTGGGCTTGTGGATGTTGCTCGTCAGTTGTTTGACATTATGCCCCAAAGGGATACAATTTCTTGGAATTCAATGATCTCCTGTTATGCCTCCAAAGGTATGTGGAACGAAGCATTTGAACTGTTTGGAAATTTGCAGATGGAGGGTACTGAAATAAGTATTATAACATGGAATACTATAGCTGGAGGTTGCTTGAGAACAGGAAATATAAAGGGTGCTCTGGAGTTGCTTTCTCAAATGAGAGTTTGTGGTATTCAGCTGGACTCGGTGGCATTTTCTGTTGGGCTTAGTGCTTCTTCCCACATTGGAGCCATTAAGTTAGGGAAGGAGATGCATGGTTCTGCAATTCGTAGTTGTTGTGATGGGTATGACAATGTTCGAAATGCATTAATAACAATGTATTCCAGGTGCAAAGATCTAAGGCATGCCTACACTTTGTTTCAATCAGTAGAAGATAGGAGTATAATCACTTGGAACTCCATGATTTCTGGTTATTCCCACATGGATCGAGCGGAGGAAGCTTCATTCATATTTAGAGAGATGTTGTGTTGTGGAATTGAACCCAATCATGTTACAATTGCCAGCATCCTGTCTCTTTGTGCTCGGGTTGCAAATCTTCAACATGGGAAGGAATTTCACTGCTACATTACAAAACGTGTTGTGTTTGGTGATTATCTAATGCTGTGGAATGCTCTTGTGGACATGTATGCCAGATCAGGGAAGGTTGTAGAAGCTAAACGAGTGTTCGATTCAATGAATAAGAAGG
Organism: Fragaria vesca subsp. vesca; assembly: GCF_000184155.1. NCBI lineage: Eukaryota > Viridiplantae > Streptophyta > Magnoliopsida > Rosales > Rosaceae > Fragaria > Fragaria vesca. The sequence goes on from NC_020495.1 coordinate 15,873,947, forward strand.
ATGAGGTAACCTATACTTCCATGATTGCAGGATATGGAGTACAGGGTGAGGGAAAAGCTGCAATGAAGTTATTTGAAGAGATGAATAGCTTAAACATCAGACCAGATCACGTAACCATGGTTTCCATTATATCAGCATGCAGTCATTCAGGACTTGTAATCCAAGGCCAAATTCTATTTGAAAGGATGGTGAGTACGTATGGCATAACTCCCAATTTGGAGCACTATTCTTGCATGGTTGATCTCTATGGGAGGGCTGGTCTATTACATAATGCGAAAGATATTATCAGGAGGATGCCTTACAAGCCAACTTCTGCCATGTGGGCCACTCTGATCGGAGCGTGTCATATCCATGGAAACACAGAGATTGGGGAATGGGCTGCTGAGATGCTATTACAGATGAGACCTGAGCATTCTGGTTACTATGTGTTAATTGCTAACATGTATGCTGCTGCTGGTCGTTGGAACAACCTAGCTAGAGTGAGGACTTACATGAGGGAATTGGGTGTAAGGAAAGCTCCTGGACTTTCTTGGGTTGACGTGGGTGATGGATTCTCTCTCTTTTTGGTGGGGGACACAACAAATCAACTGAGAAATGAAATTTACCTTCTGCTGGATGGATTAAGTGAGCTAATGAGAGATGCTGATTATAGAGGGGATTGTAGCTCAGACTATGCAGCTTTTGAGTAGAATGGAAATAGGAAGAGCTTTTAAAGTTGCAGTAAACGAAGGATTGTTAACATATTTTTTGTGAGCCGAACATTGATTTCAAGAAAGATATTGAAGCAAAGAGGCAGTAAGGTACTATTCCCATTAATTTTTCATGCAACTGGTTACGATTTTAATGACCTTGTATGAAAATGTGCTTTGTTGTTTTCTGTATCATAGTCATATTGCATTTGTTTTGAGGCCTCTTTTGGGGTGCTGTTATAGATTTGCCTTGATATTGCATTAAGCCTGTATTGCTGTATACTATTGAAATATAAATTCGATAATATCTCTTATACATTGTATGTATATGAAATGCTAAGTTGCAAGCCTCTATTTGATGAAGGTATGCACATCAAGTATCAGAGTGCTTTGAATTGTGAAGAAAAAGCAAGACATTCCATGTGCAAAAGGTAGTGAAAGAAGCCAGAGGAGTAGCCAGCCACAAATATTGCTGCCTCAGAATGAATTATGATCTCCTGATGCGCCTTTCCCCGAGTCAGCCCTCAAATGCGAAAGATATTATCAACCGGAGGCCTTACAAGCCAACTTCTGCCATGTGGGCCACTCTGATCAGAGCTTGTAATACCCATGGAAACACAGAGATTGGGGAATGGGCAGCTGAGATGCAATTACAGATGAGACCTGAGCATTCTGGGTGCTATGTGTTAATTGCTAACATGTATGCTGCTGCTGGTCGTTGGAACAACCTAGTTAGAGTGAGGATTTGCATGAGGGACTTGGGTGTAAGGAAGGCTCTTGGACTTTCTTGGATTGACATGGGCGATGGATTCTCCCTCTTTTTGGTGGGATACACCACAAATCAGCTGAGAAATGAAATTTACCTTTTGTTGGATGGATTAAGTGAGCTAATGAAATATGGTAATTATATTAGAGAGGATTGTAGTTCTCACTATGCAGTTTTTGAGTAGAATGGAAATAGGAGGAGCTTTTAAAGTTACAGTAAACAAAGGATAGTTAACAATTTTTTTGTCTATTGATTGCAAAGTTGTTTACATAGTACTAATGTATGTAAATTTCCTCAGAGAAGAATGTTTGTTTTCAAATGAATTCTGCAATGCACCACTGAAATTTGGTTTCATTGAGAATGTCTATCAGTTTCATACTCAAGTGTAATCAAATTGTTTTGATTAGTTTTCTCTTCTATACGCGTTGCACTTATGTAGCAGATTCCCCAAGTTTACAAGGATTATGCAGGGTTGTACATAATCTGGGGGAGTAGTTAACTTGAAAGATTTTCTCTTCGTATGTTAAAAGATAATGAAATTTAAATCTTTGAAGATAGAGGCTTAACTTTAACAGCTTCAAATGAGGACCGATAGTCCATTTGAAGATGTAACAAACCCGTTTAAATTAATATAACCTGATTCAGGTAAACCGTTGCATCTTCGAGTATTATATATAGATGAGGCTGCAGCAACGTCTTTCTGCATCTCATTCTTCAATTTTGATTTGAATTTCAAGCTCTCTCTCTCTCTCTAAGAGTTCTGAAATTCAAAATTGGTCTGGGCTCCGGTGCGGCAACCACCGCAAGGTAAAACCCTCAAGCCTTCCCTAAAGTAGTCTGGGGTTCACATCCAAAACCAATTGGCAATGGGTGGAGTGGCCCAAACCCTTATTAACCCACAGGTAAGGTCCCATATTCCCGATGTGGGATATATATCTCAACACGCCCCCGCACGTGTGGCGAATCTTTAAGCCTAACACGTGGACAACATTTGGGTGACGTAGAGTTTGTGTGGCCATTGGGCTTCACACGTGGACGTGGGTAACCCGCTCTGATACCATGATAAAATAGTCTGGGGTTCAAATCCAAAATCAATTGGCAATGGGTGGAGTGGCCCAAACCCTTATTAACCCACAGGTAAGGTCCCATATTCTCGATGTGGGATATATATCTCAACAAATTTCATATCTCGGTTTTTTATTTTGGTTTTCGTTGATTCAATTTCAGATATATGCGCGACTTTGGGTGGGTCTCGGATGGTGTGGGTTTCATATGGGTGTTGCCATTTGATCAAGGTGTCCTAGAGTTCCTTTCTTAGAGCAATTGCACCAGGCGACTGATTGGATGACCAATCAATGAAAATGAAGAAAAGAAAGAATGCAGCGGTATGGAATCAGTCGACCAATTGATGGGTCCCACTAAGTCGACCAATTCAATGACCAAAAATTGGCAACTCTATTGCCCGACCGATTATATGGCTCCCACACTCACGTGGGCTTCTACCAAAGGTTAGGATTGATTGTTATAAATCTAACAGTCATTATTCAAATGAGATTCTAATTTTAAAAGCCAAATAATATATTGGCATTAGAGTTGCATTTTATTGGTACACTGTGCATTACAAAACTGAATGTAATTGCTAATATCTGATGAATAGTAGATTGACATGTACCAATTTTGTTAGCAAATTAGCAATTGCCCTTGGTTCATGTGTGCAACTGCTCTTATAGGAGAGTTGGTGGTATTTAACTGGACTTGGTGGCATTTACTGTTGGCTTAGTTCTTTTTCTCACATTGGAGCCATTGGGAAGGAGTTTCATGATTCTGCAATCTGCAACAAAGTTCTGGCTGAGATTTCATAACTGGGAATTGGATATAACACATAGTCGGATACAATATGATTGAAAGGGGCAATTGCCTTCCTAATGTTTTTACTTTCAATTCTTTCTTGATGTGTATAAGAAAAGTGGGCAATAGATAAGATAGAGATGTGGTATGATGAATATCAGCTAATGGGAATAAAAATAGACCTTATGACATTTAATGTCCTGATTAAAGCATATGGGAAAGTAAGAACGTATGAAAAGAGGAATTTTTTGGAGTTTATGAAGAAAAAGGTTTTCCACCCCAGCTATTGTTACTTGTAATGTTGTAATTGAAGTATATGGGATAACTGACAGAACCGTGAAGATGGAGGAATACTTCAAAAAAATGAAGCACCACGGATGAAGCCTAACTCTGTTACTTATTTTCTCTCGTAGTGCGTACAGTCTTGCTCGGAATATAAATAAAGTTGATTTCATTCGAGGCAAGTAAAGAATTCAGATGTTATATTAGATACAATTTTTTTCAACTGTATTATTAGTGCTTATGAGTTATGGTTAAGCTGGTAAAAAAAGAGAGTTCCTGTTCAGTTCACCTTTGATCGTTGGGGCTCCAAATCTAAAGGTCACTTACAGCCGATGCGTGTTATTAGAACATTTGATTATTATTAGGCTTATTGTTTTATGGCTAGCTCTTGTCTCAAGCATCCTGGTATGAAGGTTATCGTCAATATTTTTTCCACTCAATGTCATATGACTCATATCTATCACTTGGTACATATATGTTCATTTTATTTTGGTAGATTAATTTGTGATCTTATTGTTTTGTTTATTCTACTAGTCTCATGTCTTGTATGAATTTGTACTCTACGGGCACACGTGGAACATGTGAGCAACTTGAATTTGTATCCGTACTCTACAGGACACAAAACTTCTCTGGTTTGGTGTTGATTTTGTGGTTCTAATCTTTGACTTGCTTGAATTGGATTATGGAAAGAAGGTTTACTAGTTTCCATTAAAATAATGCAGGTTTCACAATTTCACATTGAGTACCACATCAGTTCCTAGCTAACGATTTAACTTCACTACTCCAAAAGGTATATTGTCAAGTTTTCCCCGTCTTTTGTTTAATTTTTCTCAGTGCACTTACATATCATATGGCAAAGAACTGAATCTCACAGGGATCTTGATTTTTTTTCAATTTCACATTACCTGTTTTGATACTGTTTTCATTGAATTCAATTTCAGATGGGAAACTGATGCAGATTCTGCTAGGTTTTAGCGGCAAGTATTTGCTGGCGGATATCATTATCACTTAATAGCAAACCCCCACAAGTGGTTGGAACCTTGAAGCCGAAAAGCATCCCAAGCCTCTGCCACAACCTCTCTACTCAGAAAATAAGTCCTCTAAAATAAACCAAAAGGAAAGAAACCAGAGGAGAAGGTGAGTTATTAAAGTCCTATGCCAAAATAACATATATCTTGAAATTACTATCTGGTGGTTTTGATGTTTGGTAGTTTACTTTGTTAGAAAGCCTATGGTACACAGATACACTACTACACCAGATAAATAGATTTACATGGTACTATATTAGCTTGTTTTCAATTTTCGTGGTGGTGGGTTTCAGATATTCCATGGTTTGCCATTTGATTATCAATCTTTGATATAATCTGGATTAGAGCCTTGCTTTTTCTCTGCTTAATGGAGAATACATTTACATGATAATGCAAAATCTAGTAATATGGATGAGATAACAATTCAAACATCGGTACTTTGTCTTTTCTTGGGTTAAACAGAATACTAGTCGAGGGGTATCGGTTTCTATCAGTCCTGCAATTTCTGGCTGTTACAATGTAACAATTATGTCAAGGTTGCAAATTGATCCCATAAAAACAAGTGTATCTGCAAGTTAAGAAAATACTAGTCGGAAATGGTCCCTAAAGGTTGCCTATGAGATCTAAAGCATTCTACAAAACCATCCTTGAAAGTCCACTCGTCGAGTGATTATTTTGCATAACTTGAGGTTCCAACAACTAACTCATTTGTCATATACAAAAAAAAAAAAAAACAACCAACTCATTTGTTGGGGAAATTGTTGCCTCGTTGGTTTGTGTTAAATAGATTGTTGCCACTCAAGTGATTATGCCCAGCTTGAGGTTCCAACAAACAAGCCATTGAGGCAATAGTGTTGGGGATACCATTGAGATTTGTTGCCTTGCGAGTTTATGTTTATACAACTTTTGCCACTCAAGTGATGTTGCCCAGCTTAAGGTTTCAAACAGAAAATTTATTGTTGGATACTTGGATTATAAGGAAAAGATTAGACAGATGCTTTTGTGATAGTGTTCAGATGTTGCATTTTCTGATTTTGTGCTATGTGGATGGCACCATGATACTTACAGTGTTTATCAGACCTGGAGAAATATTCATGGTAATGCGATGATAAAAACTAAAGGGTTGGCCAATGCTTTCTTGAGAGGAACAAATCTACTTTTGGTGGTATTTTAAAGCAGATTAAGCAGCTTTTAGCTAGAATTAGAGGAATCTTAAAAGCTCTTTCTCAGTCCCATAATCTGTCCTATATTTGTCTAGAAACGGAGTTCAGGCAGTATAAGGAATTTAGAGACAGGAAGCCATTTTTTGGCAACCCGAGTCCAGAGAAAAGTGGATTCTTGAAAAGCATCCCAATCCTTTGCCGTAACCCTTCAATTTAGAAAATAAGTCATCTAACAAGTTGGAAGTGGCTCACTTGTTTCACTATCACATCAATGGTTTACCATCTGATTGGTTCATGATGAAAAAAAATCTAGTAATATGATACATGACGAAAGAAAAAATCTAGTAATATGAGAGACATGCGTAAAATTACAATTGGAAAGTTGGTGCAAAGTCCTTGTGGAAGAACACGTTTTTGAATGGGTCGGTAAAGTGTGGATGGAACCAACCTTCCTTGACTTGGTGCATCATGCAAGTTCTTCTGCTACTGTACTAGATTTTGAGAGTTTTTGTTATGTTGTTTGGTGGATTTGGCACAATAGAAATAAGCATGGGGAGATACATTTGGAGCATCATGCTGTTGCACAAATGGCTTTAAAGAGGGCAGAATGAGTATTTAAGGCTGGGTGGTTTGAAAAATGCAGCTGGGATTGTTAGTACTTAGTACTCAGACTCTGTGTTGATAGTAGTAGTTTAAAATGATCAGAATAAGACCATTTGGAAACCTCTTCAACGGGGTTGCCTTAAATAGAATTGCGAAAGTAATGGGGATTGGTCCTTCAAAATATTTCCGCTAAGATTTGAAAGCAATCTGCAAAGATGTTTGCGTCTTTGGAATGTCACCTCTGCAAATCAGATTTTTGCATCTTTGGAATGTCTGTATGTGATAATCTTTGATAGAACAAATAGAAATTTCCTTTTGGGGTGATTGCAATGGGAAAAAGAAAGTCCACTTAGCCAACTGGGAATTAGTGTGCAGACCAAAACACACTGGTGGTTTGGGTCTGAAAGCTACAAAACACATGAATCAGGCTATTCTTGCTAAATTAGGATGGAGGCTTTTCAGGGTAACGATGGTCTATATTGCTGAGATTCAGAAACGATCAACCTAGAGCAACAACTTATTCATGATGAGTAGGATGTATATAAAATTATAAACCCATATTTCATTACATTTAGTAAGAGCAAACAGAATTACGCGGAAAACAGACTAACTAAATCAAGGAGCAATAGTACAAGGAAACCAAACAAAGTAAGCAGGGCTTTTTAAATGGGAATGGAATTGTTAACTTTGGGGTAAACAACGGTGGCGGGATGAGCCATGATTCGGCGACCCTTGATGTGTTTGAAGATGTAAACGACAGCCCCCACAGGCCACTCCACGACCGCCGCCGCGGCGAAGGCCAGGAACCCCAAGGTAGGGCCGACCACCTTGCACCGGCAGGGGTTGCTGCGTGTTCCACACTGCACGCATGCAATCATTTTGCTTTGCTGTGCTTGCTTCTACTTGGATGATTTGCTTCTACTTGTTTCGCAGCAGACAAGATGGATGGTTAAAGTAGCCTGAGGTTGTTTGAGGATATATGAGTGAAGGAGCTTGCACAGCTTCCCTTTTATAGCGCTGCATTTTGGGGACACCTGTTGTGTAATGCCAGGCATATCAGACAGGTGTGTTCTAACAGGGACACGTGTTTTGATTTCACTGTCTTGCTGTGTTCTTTCAGAGTGAAAAGGTATTTCAATATGTCGACTAGCTTGGCATAATATCTTACCTAGCTCGGCTAGGATTGCTCTGTACTATAAACCCGCCACCTGATCATGTGCCAAAGTAATTCGGTTGTTCCTCCTTCCCCGCCCAGCTTAAGATTAAGATTTTCTGATTTAGATTAGAAACAGAGACACCCTAAACAAGGGACAAGAAAATGTTTATACTAAGAACATTGTGAAGCAGCAAAAAAGAGCAGTAAATTCAATCTAAAAGACTGCAGCTCCCTTTTCTTCCACCAATTGAACAGTACTTGCTTCCATTTATATGCCTATTCACTCTTCTCTAGTATCACAACAAACCTAGAACACACCTTCTCATGATGGTTTTATATTACAACATGAGAAAAATCTCACATTCCACCAACCTAGCATAAAATTTGCTAGCGATAGATTAAGAATTAATCACCAGACTGAATGGCCTTCTCCAGAACTTGTGGAGTAACGAAGAAAACTCGTTTAGTTTCCAAAAGCTTTCTCTTTTGTAGGACTTATCTGACCTGTCATATCGATTGTCCATTCCTGCAATCAGTGTGATCAAAATCGTCTGATAAATGTTCTCAGGTTTATGTATTAATCAAAGGTTTGTATAGAAAGGTTCTTACTTGTGGTATTCCCACAATATTATGGCTATGCTTTTATCTGTTGTGTAACAAGCGGTCGAGAAGGAGCAGAAAAGACTATCTTTCCTGTAGTGGAAAAAACAGTGTCAATGTTCCAAAATTCACAAAATAAATTCAAGACGTCAAAAATATAGAAAACTGGAATATATGAAGCTTCGTGTAAATCAATCAAGAATCAATAAAACTCAAAAGTACTTCTTGACTAAAACAGCGGAAATAAAAAATTGTTTCAAGAAGAATTCAAGACAGAAAAGTTACTATAACATCTGAATTAAAACAAATGTGACTTTATTTGGACGAGACCTAACATCTGAATTAAAACAAATGTGACTTTATTTGGACGAGACCAAGACCAAATGTGATACCACGACTGAGACCGAGACCTTAACAAAACTTGCTGTAATTTGACTAAGACCAACACTACCCAATTCCCTAACCTATTTTATGAAGTGTATAGTTCATTAAGCCAAGATATCAAAACTTCAGCTGTAGGATATTGACAACTAGGTGATGCAGGAGGTTGCACATAAATTAGTCAGGCACAGAAGCTTTCAAATTAATTACTTAGGCACATAAAATTGCACATTACTTAGTTAGACTTCCTGATGGCTTATTTTGATATGATTTGGCCCAACACATATAAGAAGAGGCGATGTATAAAAGAAAACTGAGCTGGATGGCTTTTGCAACATGGTAGCATAAATGTTTGGAAGAAACAAGAATTATGCATTAAGAAGACAATAAACACTAAGCATTATGATATAAATCTTCATAAGTAATCACATGTAGGAAGATTAAGATTCTTTTATGCAATTGTGAAGCTTATCAAAACTGCATGTTGATCTCTGAAGTCTGAAGTCTCAACAAGATAAATTATTGCTGCTACCAAGTCCTTTCGAACAATGTTAGCATTCTAAATACAAGGGATATAACAACTAGCTACAGGAATCATGACTGCATCAACAAACAAGCTTTGAACAGCAAATCTAGAACTTACCAAAACACTATTACCTTATCAAAACTTTAGGAAACTTGGGTGAAACACAAAACTCTTAGACATGGGTAACTGTTCAAGATGTTGTTATTGTTCTGGTCGCATCTTACTCTTTTCATCCATATGCCAATGTTTCTTTACTTACATTTGTGTAGTGACACTGTTTATAGCCTTCATGACTTTTCCAATCAAATTGCTACTTTCAGAAACTAAATTAAGGCATACATCATTCAAAGCTTGAAAATGAAAGATCCTCAGAGGTTCTCAAGTCACCAAACTGTCCAAACACATAGGTTGCCGTACTAGGTTCCACAGGCCTCTTACTGTTAGACCTCAACCTCTCATCAACATCTACATACAGTCATCCTCGAGCTACAACAAGTAGCTTAATAAAACATACAACTCCAGCAGATACGCACTTCACAAAATCCTATCTTCTATTCGTTCTCCTTGTTCATTTCTAGAGGCTCCCGACAATGCCTTTGCCCTTTTGCTAGACACATATCCATCACATACATTCCACTACCTTAGAAGCCAACCTCCAAATAAAATGAATGAATCATCCAATGCTGTTGAGGTTCAACAAATGCTACATCTAACCGCACCATATTACATACAATAGTAGCCAAAGAAGCAGTCGGTTACGAAAAAGCGCGTGAGCAAACTTACCCTCAGCGAACCATCTGAAGTAGTTATACATAACAAGTGCAGCGATAAGCGTCTTCCCAAGTCCAGTTGGCAATGCCACCAGCGTGATCAAGAAAAGTGCCGTCTTGGTGATAGCAAATTGATAATCACGCCCCAGAAAATTAACTGCAATGATCACAACAACCAAAAATATTAGTACCTCAAATCTGTATAGTTCATATCACCACCAATTTGTATAGAAAATAATCAACCCAATACCTCAACCTAAAAATCAATAAGAACAAAGAACAAGCCCAACCAGGAGTTCATCAAAACCCGAAATTTACAAACTTTTTCGCATTTCATTTAAGCAAAACTAGGCAGAGAGCTGAATTCGAACCTGGGTAAAGCCAAGTTTGGGCCTTTTCGGCATAAATTCGAACCCGGTGAGCTCTCTCATCGCCGGATTTTCGAGTCTCCGGCTGAGGCTTTGGGCGGGCTTCTCGATGAACCTGTCGAGAGTGGTCTGGCGTAAAGTTGAGGGTTTTGCTGCGGCGGGTTGGGTGACGACGTCGACGGTTCTAGCAGCTGCTTCCCAATCGAAATCGTCGTCGGAGTTGTGAATTGTGAATAAAACCCTTTCGAGAAATGGCGGCAAAATCAGAACAAGGTCCCTTCTTTTTTTTTAATTATTATTATTTAGGGACCCAATTATTTATTATTATTCTAAAAACCCGGGGGGTTTAATAAGAGAGAAGAACCCCTCGTCGAAAAAAGACCCAGAGCTAAAACCTTTCATAAATTAGCCACCAAATCCAAGAAAACCATCGTTGAATTTGATCCCTTGGTTTTTCTTAACCACCAACATCATCTCATCTCTCTTCTTCTCCTCCTCACCATCTTACAGTGGCGGCTAGCCGTTACGCCGCCCAGCTGCAGCTATGCTGCCCCCAACGCCCCGCCTCATTCTCTTTGGCCCGAACCATCCACGCCCACATGATCGCTTCCGGGTTCAGCCCACGTGGTCATATTCTCAACCGTTTGATTGACGTCTACTGCAAATCCAACAATCTTAGATATGCACTCCACCTGTTCGACGAAATTCCCAACCCGGACATCGTCGCCAGAACCACTCTGGTTTCGGCTTATTCGGGCGTCGGGGATGTCACTCTGGCCCGGAGAGTGTTTAGGGAGACTCCGGTGAGCATGCGAGACACTGTTAGCTACAATGCCATGATCACGGGGTATTCGCAGAACAGGGACGGCAATGCTGCTGTTGAGCTGTTTAGGGAGATGAGGCGAGGCGGATTTCGGCCTGATCATTTTACGTTTACCAGTGTGCTGAGTGGACTTGCGCTTATTGTGGAGGATGAGAGGCAGTGTGGGCAGCTGCATTGTGCGATTGTTAAGTCTGGAGTGTTGTTGGCCACTTCGGTGTCGAATGCGTTGGTGTCTGTTTATGTTAAGTGTGCTTCTTCGCTGGTGGTGGTTGCTGCGGCGAGGAAGGTGTTTGACGAAATGGATAAGAGAGATGAGCTGTCATGGACGACCATGATTACTGGCTATGTGAGGAATGAGGACCTTGATGGTGCTAGGCAGTTGCTTGATGGGATGGATGACAAATTGGAAGTGGCGTGGAATGCGATGATTTCGGGTTATGTGCATCACGGTTTTTGTCACGAAGCGTTGCAATTGTTTAGGGAAATGCATTTGATGGGGATTCGCCAGGATGAGTATACTTACACTAGTGTAATCAGTGCTTGTGCTAACAATGGCTTATTTAAGCATGGGAAGCAGCTGCATGCTTATATTCTAAGATCTGAAGCAAAGCCGACTGTGGACTTCTCTTTATCTGTGAACAACGCATTGGTCACTCTATACTTTAGGTGTGGGAAAATTGATGAAGCAAGACATATTTTTAATAATATGTCCGTCAGAGATCTTGTTTCATGGAATGCGATATTGTCAGGGTATGTGAATGCAGGCCGCATCCAGGAAGCAAAATCTTTCTTTGAGGAAATGCCAGAAAGGAGTGGTCTATCGTGGACTGTAATAATATCTGGTTTAGCTCAAAATGGATATGGGGAAGATGCTATGAAGCTATTTAACCAAATGAGATTAGATGGATTTAAACCCTGTGATTATGCATTTGCTGGAGCTATTTCGTCGTGTGCTGCTCTGGGGGCATTGGAGAATGGACGCCAGCTCCATGCTCAAGTAATATGCTTGGGACATGATCCAAGCCTTTCAGTTGGAAATTCACTTATCACAATGTATGCGAGATGTGGTGTTGTGGATGGTGCTGACTGTGTGTTCCTTACAATGCCTTCTGTTGATTCCGTGTCATGGAATGCTATGATCGCAGCTCTGGCACAACATGGATATGGTGTCCAAGCAATAAGTCTGTTTGAAAAAATGTTGGAGGAAGATATACTGCCAGATAGAATAACTTTCCTCACTATTCTCTCTGCTTGTAGTCATGCTGGTTTAGTTAAAGAAGGGCGCCATTATTTTCGTTCAATGCATGACTTTTACGGTATTTCCCCTGGTGAAGATCATTATGCTCGTATGATTGATTTGTTGTGCAGATCTGGGGAGTTGACAGAGGCCAAGGACTTAATCAAATCAATGCCATTTGAACCAGGTGCACCGATATGGGAGGCTATACTAGCTGGTTGCCGGACGCATGGGAATATGGATTTAGGTATTCAAGCTGCAGAACGACTCTTTGAGCTGGTGCCCAAGCATGATGGAACATATGTACTTTTGTCAAACTTGTATGCTGCTTTAGGCCGTTGGGACGATGTGGCTAAGGTGCGAAATCTAATGAGGGAGCGGGGGGTTAAGAAAGAACCTGGTTGTAGTTGGATTGACGTTGATAATATGGTCCATGTCTTCTTGGTTGGTGATACTCGGCACCCTGAGGTGAATGAGGTGTACAAGTATCTAGAGCAATTGGTCCTCAAAATGAGGAAATTAGGATATGTTCCTGACTCAAAGTTTGCGTTGCATGATATGGAATCTGAGCATAAAGAGAATTCCTTGTCTACTCACAGTGAGAAGCTTGCCGTTGCATTTGGGATCATGAAGCTTCCTCTTGGAGCCACAATAAGAGTTTTTAAGAATCTTAGGATTTGTGGGGATTGCCATAATGCCTTCAAGTATATGTCAAGAGTGGTTGGGAGAGAAATAGTTGTGAGAGATGCCAAAAGGTTTCATCATTTTAGGAATGGCGAATGCTCCTGTGGAAATTACTGGTAGCTGAAGTGTCAATCAAATTATTCTTATTATTTTCCATCATTTCCTTCGCCTGTTGTTATAAATGGACCGAGCTTTAAAGCCAAATGAAGGAGCTTATATAGTGGTGTTTTGTTGCACTTCGCACACAGGTTAAATGGAGAAGTGTGTGCTTAATATGTGAGTCCCATGCATAAGAAGTGTATGATAGAAGGATATGATCAGTCCCTGTATGATTAGCACATTTATTAGCAGTTGGTGAATAAATTAAACACATTGTTAGAGATGCAACTAAACCTGGTGCTGCTCTCATCCTCAGCTGAGATGGTAGCAAAGTGTAAATAATTAAAGGCTTAATGGTTTAGGCTCGAGCAAGAGCAAGGTCAGCGCCAATCATCTTAAGTCATCATTTATTGATCAATAAACTCCAACCATGTATGGTTATATCATGTTAATCAATTTTTATTGCATTTGTATTCTTGATAGGTCTCATAAAAATGAGATGGATCCTTCCCATTGATGGGGGAAAGATGTGGAAACCAGGTCTGGAAGTTGGAGGAAGGTAAAGAACTATACTATGACCACTTACAGTTTTTTCCAGGTTTTTCATGTTGGTTGTAGGTGGCCAGTTTTCCTGATTCATGGTTTTTTTTTTTTTGTTTGGGGTGGGGGGGGGGGGGGGCGGGGGGTGGGTGTTTCTCTCAGTTGTTGTCATAACATAGAGTTTTTAGATCTTCAATTTAGTACTTGACATGCTTTTTCTGTATTCTTTTTTTTTTTTGGGTCTGAATGACTACTTGCCATGCTGTAAATGATCTGCTATGAATGACATATAATTTAGAATTCAGACCTTAAAACTATAATTAGTGGCCCCTTATGTAGTGTGCTGAATTATCCTATGTCAAAGAAATTGATACATCCCATTGCCACTTACCATTCCGTCTGTTTCAATCTTGGTTGGTCTGCATGAAATTCAGTTCATGACTTTTGGCATGCTGTGACTGTTGGACAGTACTAGCAAGCTTTATTTTTTTTTATTTTTTTGCCACGTCCATATGAACTGCATCAGAGTCTGTCAGCGTCAGATGGGAGCTCCCATCAGAAGGCAATGGTAGACCTGTTGCCGAACTGCTTGTAGTTATGCCAATTTAGTCAAAGAAGGGTGCCATTGTTTTTGTCCAATGCATGACTCTTACGGTGTTTACCCCTAGTGAAGATCATTATGTTTGTGTGATTGATGTGTTGTGCTGATCTGGGGATTTGATAGAGCCATAGAGGCCAAGGACTTGATCAAATCAGTGCCTTTTGAAACAGGTGCACTGATTTGGGAGGCTCTTCTAGTTGGTGTTGAAATCATGGAAAATATGGATTTTGGTACTTAAGCTGCAGAACTCTTTCAGCTGGGTGCCACAATATGATGAAACGTACATACTTTCGTCAAACTTTTATGTGCACCCTTTGTGCAGGCTCTTTTAGCTGTGCACTTGGGCTGTTGGGATGAAGTGACTAAGGTGTGAAAAATAATGACGGAGCGAGGGGCTAAGAAAGAACATGTTTGTGGTTGGATTTGAAAATATGGCCTACGTCTTCTTGGTTGGTGACACAGTGTACCCTGTGGTACATGAGGTGTACAAATATGCAGAGGAACTGGGACTTGAAAAGTTGAAATGAGGAAGCTAGGATACGCTCTTGACACAGAGTTTCTGTTGCACGATATGGAGTGTGAGCTTAAGAGAATTCCTTGTTTACTCACAGCGAGAAGCTTGCAGTTGCATTTGGGATCATGAAGCTTCTTCTTGGAACAAAAATTGGAGTTGTTTAGAATCTTAGGATTTGTGGGGATTGCATAATGCATTTTGGTTTATGTCAAGTGGTTGGGAGAGATAGTTGTCCGAGATGCATAGTGGTTAGGAATGGTGAATGCTTTTGTGGAAATTACTGGTAACCTGGATTCATTGTTACTAGTTCTTCAATTTGTTCAATCGCATGTTATTGTAAATGGACCAAGGTTGGAAGCCAAATGAAGAAGCTTATACAATGGTCATTTCATCTGTCATGATGGATGCAGAGAAGAGGGTGTTATGCAGAGAAAAGTCCATTTATTGATTATAGTATCCAGAATTCCAGGTACCATGATCTAAGTTATGGTACATATATAATATACTGACTTGGCGTTTTATTATTTGCTAGAATGATTTGACTTGGATCTGGCCTTATCTTTGTGCTCTTTATAAGCTTGGTAGAAGAACCATAATAGGCTCACAGCCATTCTGCATTTCTTAGTTCACACATATTTCTCTGACTCTTGTGTTTCTGTTTCATTTTCTAAAATGGCGGAGGCACTCATCAACCTGCTTCTGGAACAACTGGTTACAGTTGCTTTTGACCACACAAAAGAAGCTGTGAAGCTGATTTTAAATGCTGAGACCGAGGTCCAGAAATTCAGCAGCAATCTCAAAGCAATTCAAGCTCCGCTGGAGGATGCTGAAAATTTCTCGGATTTCTATTTAGAGGGAGAGTGGTTTATGATTGTAAGTTGATTCCTCAATCCTCATTACCATGGTCGAACCTTGTTAACATTTTTGTATTATTGTCATAATTGTAACTTGTCATATCCAATTCTCAAGTTGGATTTGTAACTTGATGAACCTAATTTGGGAGAAAACTCGTGTCAACTGTATCTTTGAATTTATAGTGCAACATAATTTGAGAGATGCTGGTTGCTTAGAGCAAATGCAGCAAATGACCATTTGTATGGGTTGGACTGAGAGGTTGGACCAAAAACTGCATCCAGCACCAAAAAATTGGACTGGGTTGATGTTGGGTCTCATGCGGGACCTACCATAATGGACTGTGGTCTGAGTTAAAGATTAACCCATCTCTTAGTCCAGGACAAATTTTTCCACGGGACCCATGTGAGACCAAATTACACATAGAGAGTGGACATGCACATGAGGCTGACAATTTTTTCTAAATGACTCTTTAATATGGGCCGTTCAGATCAAGATCTAACGGTCCATATAAAATATGAATAGTAATTGGTTTTATGATCGATCTTGTTGTTGTATTGTCGAACAAATGACCAATGACTGATTTGGATGAATAGTATATTAACCCGGGCTGAAAATTGGTCCAACCCACCTAAAATGGGTGTATTTGCTCTTATCAAGAAAAATGAATTTCATTTTCATCAACACATGCATTTTATGCCAGACTTGTCTACTGATGCACTAGCAAGCAGAACTGTTTAGTATTCTTTCATCCATTTGATCAGTGGATGAGGCTTACCTAAACTAGGTAATATCTCATTTGAGAGTTTAAATTTCTACTTGCCAACTAGTTTTCATATTCAAATTAATGGCACGATATAAATTCAGTATACGATTTCCATAGATTTCCTTATCCTATTTGGTGTAACTGTTTCCCCCACCGGATACAGAGAACACTAACTAAAACCAAGAGAGAGCTCCACAAAAGTAGGAGGAAGAGTTTTTAGGGTTTGGTTTCGTTGCTTGTCCGGCGGCACCCCTACGCCGACGTTGGTTTCTAGCCTCGTCAGTGTGGCTTGGGTCGCTGCCGGACGGGCGTTGTGGTGCCGGTGGATTCAAAGGGAGGAGGCTATCTTGGGGGCTGCCCATGAAGGTGGCGGCACTGTGTTGCAGATCGGTGTTGCTTTGACGAGGAGGCTTCGTCGGCGTCCCTGAGAGGCGTGTCAAGGTTAGGCATGGCTGAGGCGAGGAGCGGTGGTTGGGACGACGGGGAGAACACGGCGGCGGCGGACTACCCGGCTATAAAGCCTCGTTCTGCAGCGAATCGTGGAGGAAGAATGGAGGCTGCCTCGCAAGGGTAGTCGCTGATGATGATGCTCTTCTGGCGGTGGCCGGCGTCGATGTCAGGGTGACGGTTCTGCTCCAGGTTGCACCAGTCTTCAATGGGCCGGGTCTTAGGTAGACTGTTTCTTGGAGGTCCACTGGTTGGTCGGGCCTAGGCTTTTTAGGTTTTGTTTGTTTGGTTTTTTGGTTGGTTAGTTGTCCCTCCTCTATGTGAGCGAGGGTTTAGGTTTTAGGTAGTTTGGTGTTGTTGGTTGTGTTGGTGGGGTGAGCCATGGTTATGGTGTCGTTTTCAGGGACTAAATTAATGTCGGTTTGTTCTTGTT
>NC_020495.1:15891222-15892851 GCF_000184155.1 Fragaria vesca subsp. vesca
CGGACGTCGTCTGTTCTCCGCCGTCTCACGCTGACGACGGCTTCTCTCCTTCCAGGACTGGCCGACGACAAGTTTTCCGGCCAACCTTGATCAATCATGGTGTTTTCCGTCCAGAGCTTCAATCCGACCGGAAAACTTGTCGCCGGCCAGTTCTAGAAGGAGAGAAACCATCCTGGAAGCCTGTGCTGTCGTCCGGAAAGGAGAGAAGCCATCGCCGGCGTGAGACGGCGGAGAACAGACGACCTCCGCACTTTAAGCCGGAGTGCGGACGTCCGCTTCACATTCTCTCTCATATATATGTTACCTCTCGCTTGTTTATAACTAGTATATTATTTTGCTGTTGTCAGTAATTAATCCTGCTTTACCCTCTAAGTTTAGCATTACTTCAACCTCACTCTAGTTGTATTCTTCATCTACCATCATTATGTACGTAATTGACTATATTGGATGAAAGTGTGAGATTGATTATACTAATAGCCAATTCTGCTAGCTGTTGCTGGGTTTGTTATCAAGATTCTCGTGGTATTCCTTTGCTGCAGGCTAATCCAAAATTTTGGTTTGGAAGTCTTCCTGATCATCATGCGCTGCTTTTTTTTTTGGCTTTTTTTTTTTTAATGAATAATCATGCACTACATTTGGATTAGGATAGTCTTCAAACTGGATGCCTTGATCGATGAAGCATATTTACTCTTTCTCCTAGCTCCTTGTCTCTTGTATGTAGTAATACAATATGGTAAGAAGTTAGTGCAAGGGTGGGTATCTACGTATTTGAAGTGAAAGGCAACAGGCTAATTAAGTAAATTAACAGTAGAAGCTGAAGATCCAGACCTCATATATAAGCTAGGTTTGTGAATGGATCGATGTAATATCCATGCCATCATATATAAAGGGAACCACACAGAAGATAGAAAACCAAGAAAAGAACAAAAAGAAGGGTTGGATACATGTGAGACTGCTGCAACATTCAGTGGTTGTAAGTAGCTACAAGTGAAAGAAGATGATTATTAATATATGATTACTATGTCGTGGTTTGAACATCAATACATAATTCTGTTGTTGAATAGGTTATAGCTAGCTTGGGTTTTGAGATATCGATCTCTGCATGCAGCAGCTTTATTCCTAGCCTTCTCCTCCTTTGCCCTACAGATACAGATACAGATACAGTAGAGATCGAGGGACCAACGACTCTCCTCTCTTTTTCTTTAATAGGATCGGAGAAGATGGAATAGTCTTAGGGAGCTGAAAAGGAAAAGCATGCAGATATATATAGAAATGAAAATGCTAGGATGCTTTGCGTTGCTTTAATTTCCCTAGATCGAAAAGAAAGAGAAGGGCATATTTCATTTGTTGGTGGGTGTCCAATTAAGTACCATCTACAATCTGTTAACAGTCAACAAGCGTTGAATACCAAAAAAAAAAGAAAAAAAACAAGGTATATGGAATTTGAAGAGCATGCAGCAACGGGTCGATTGCCATCTCGTGCCCTGTAGGCCTTGAATCTTCGTGTAGTCATCTTTTGTTTCATTACAAATGAAACAAGATCAATGGTTGACTTTGATAATTTCAACGCGTTTCCGAGCTTACAATAAGGTTTCGTTTGGTTTGTGGAAAGTAATCATGAAAAAATAA
>NC_020495.1:15893802-15898715 GCF_000184155.1 Fragaria vesca subsp. vesca
GTGATCGTTAAGGCCCTCAAACTCGAGTTTTTCTGGTATGAACACAACCGGACAGAATTATGTCCATCCATTTGTTTTTCGAGTTTGAGGGCCTTAACGATCACCAAATTGGCTAAAATTTTGCAGAGATGATCTACACAATATTATCTAGATACTAGACGGTGGAGATGAGAAAATTCGATCGGAAAGTGGTGCAAAAATGGAAATCCGCACCAAAAAATCGGTGCGGACGTCCGCAGCTGAGAAAATCCGTATATATATATATATATACACAGAGCCGTTCAGAGTGGATGTCCGCATTGGGTTTAAAGTGCGGACGTCTCTTCGTTCTCCACCATACGGCGCCGGCGCCGGCGCGCCTCCATCCCAGCGGACTCCAGCAGCGTCCCCGATCACTTTCCATCCTCGGCGGACTCACCGAATTTCAGTTTTCCGGTGAGATCAGTTAAAACTTCAAACAAGATCGATCTCGCCGGAAAAATGGAATTCGACGGACTCGCCGGAGAGGGAAAGTGATCGGGGACGTTGCTGGAGTCCGCTTGGGTGGAGGCGTGCCGTTGTCGGAGCCGTACGGTGGAGAACGAAGGGACATCCGCACTTTAAGGCTGGTGCGGACGTCCGCTCTTGATCCGGCCTGCATACACACACACACAATTTCCTTCCATAGCTGGACACCATTTTGAAATTAAAGTGTGATGCTCCTCGTTTCGCTCACTTTAGGTCACATTTTCACATCTTTACCATTCAGTATATAGAATAGTGTGTAGATCATTTTTGCAAAATTTCATCCAACTTGGAGATCATCTGGGTACCGAATTAGATTAAATGAATCAACTGAACAAAATCTGTCCAAACGGAACAGTTCGTGTAAATAACAATTACGGAAGCTCAAATGATCTCCAAATTAGATGAAACTTTACAAAAATGATCTACACACTATGTTATAAACACTAAACGGTGGAGATGTGAAAATATGATCTAAAATTAAAGTGAGCGGAACGAGGAGCACCACATTTTAATTTCAAAACGGTGTCCCACTCTGGAAGGGAACTGTGTGTGTGTGTGTCTATATATATACGGAGGATCTAAAGAGGACCTCCTTACTTTAAGAATTTGAGGATTTCTACTATTTTACATTAGTATATGACTTCATTTAACGATCTCAACCGTTGATCCTCTAGATTCATATGCAAGAAACATGTCTACAAAATTTCAACTAATTTCATAATCATTTGGTCATTCAAATTGACGTAAACAATTGTAGACCGTTAGATAAAATTAAAATAAATATTGTGCTAATCAAGTGGTTAAACGTTTTTCTATTTGGCTAATTTTTTGTATGATTCATATGTGGGTAAGTAACTAGGGAATGAGTGGCTTTGTTTGTCAAAATACATGCTAGAACTAAAAACATCCTCACTTTAAGAGTTTAAGGAGGTCCTCTCTAGATATGTGATAAACGCATAAAGTGTTATGATATTAACGTATTTTTTACCCTATTTAGTTATGTTATTTCTTTAATAATACTATTTCTAAACGAGAGTTTAAATTGAGAAAAGAAGGCTAAATCGTGAAAATAAGAGAAAAAATGCAGAAAAAGGCAAAGAAGCCCTTCTTGCAGTCCAAGGAAGGAATGAGAAGTAAATTTGGATTCCAAGTCCAAAAATGAAAGAGAAAAGTCAAACATGTACATCTAGTCCCACATCTTTTTGGAATGAGAAGTAAATTTGGATTCCAACTCTAAAAAGGAAGGAGAAAAGTCAAATGTGTTCACCTAGTCCCACATCATTTTGGAAGAGAAGTTTCACAAAGATATTCATTATATAAAGACAGCCTTATATACTTCTCAAATCATCATTCATTTACACAGAAACTTAGAGAAATATTCTAGCATAGCCGAGCAGTTGATACACGCATTTTATCTTATATTCTTAACGTATTTCCTACCATATTTAGCTTTGTTAATTCCTTAATAATGCCATTTCTAGCTTGTTTCTGTGTTGTAGGTCAAAAGAGGCAGTTTTACACAAAAGAAGGCTAAAACGCAAGAATTGAGGGAAATCCTAATCAAAGGAGGATTCCTGGTGTAGCAAAGAGTCTCATTAAGTCGCAAAATCTGAGGATAAGTCATTTAGGAAACTTTCCTGTTTTGAAAAGGGAAACTTGCATATTTCATTTTAAGAAACTTTCTTATTTTGATTTAGGAAACTTACTACTTCTGCATCTTTCCTATTCTGATTTACCCAAAATATTTAGGAAACTTTCTTTCCTTATGCGACAGAGAATCCATTTGAAGTCAGGAAACCTAATCCAACTTGGAATAGGAGTCTGTGAACGTGTATAAAAGGAGGAGGACGAATTCTGCAGTAATCAAGGGATTTATGTGTTAATATAAATCAAAAATTAAGGGATTCTTTCCTTAATTTCGTCATTTAAATTCTGTCCATCCTACCTTATTTATCTGACTTTATTTCCCTTGCAGGAACCCTAATTGTGCACAAATAAAAGAAGGGAATTTTCGTCAAAAGCCTGATTGATAGCAGAAGAGGGAAAGTTCTTAATCGCTGGGATTTCCTTTGGAGAACAAGGAGTGTACCTGGTCTGTATTCAAGCCTCATGCAGAGAATTATTGTGCAAGACATTCCAGAGATTTCTGGGGACGATTTTGTGCAATATTCATCACCGTTGGATCAGAAGTCAATCAAGGGCTAGGAGCACAGCTAGGGTTCAACCAAGATAGTATAAAAGGGAGCAAGGTAGCAACATTTTCATCATCTCTTCTTCCGCCAAAAATTCAAAAAACGTTCTGTCTCTTCTGTTCTCTAAATCCGTGTGAGTGCCAAGCCGCAAGGAGCAAGCACGCAGCCAATAGAGCATCCTCAACGCTGTCGAAGTCCTTCTTGTGCTAGTTCGTCACCCCTTTGAAGCTTCAAGGCCAAGAAGACTCAAAAGTGTAAAACTATGCTTTGGATTTACTATTTTGTTCCTACTGCCTTTGGATTTCTAATCGCATGGATTATGAGTGCTGATTTTGACAATATGTTTTATACATGAATTTTATAAAGTTTTGTTCTTAGATTGTTAATGAAATTTGCGTAACTTATTCCTGTGCCATTCTTGATGTTGAAAATTTATGATCTGGTTTATTTAAATGACTGACTTCTGCAGGGTTGGTACTGCCATTTATCTGTGTTAAACCGCTAAGGCAAACATAGATTGATTAAGTAGATTCATGGGAATGGGTCAGGTTTTGATCATGAGTTGCATGTGAACTGTTTAAGCGCTAAGATAAACTTGTTTACATGTTCGAATTCTTCTGTGAACTTAATGATTCATGTATGGTTGCGCTAAGTATTAACATGACATATTGCATAGAATTTTCTGTGTTAAACCGCTAAGGCAAACATAGGATACTTAAGCAGATTATTATAGGTTACATGACCGCTACGGTGTGTAATTCTGAATTCGTTTCTTCATACTTGATTTGCATGATTTTAAGTTATGTAGATTGAAGCAATCTGTTACATGATTTTATATATTTGTGTGGAATGAAGTTGATCACTTGTACATAGTAGTTTAGTATCTTTTCTTTACTGTTTTCGTAGGAATGTTAGAACAAACCCTAAAATCCCGCTTGAAATCATGTAAATGTAATTGTTGTTTATATTCTGTGATTAACTTTTCTAGTTTTGTAAACGCAGGAGCATCCTAAAGTCCCCAGATTGATCGAACCTTATTTACCAATTCTACAATTATCAAAACAGGGTTCATAATTGTCGCACGCCCAGAAACGAGCGCCTCAGCAGTCTTCCTTCTCCTTTGCCGAAGCCTTTTCTCTCCTTTGTGAAGCCGTGAAGGACTTCTCCAAATTGGCAGCAACTCTGGAGCATCAGAGCAGCGATTTCCATCATCATCTCAAGCTTCCTTGGAGATGAAAAAGTGTGATCTTTGCCTCTTGTGTTAGTTTATATACTCTTCAGTATAAATTTCACAATATGTCTTTTGTTTATGGATTTGGTTGTTCATTGCGATTGTTATGGTATTAGTAAATTCAGAATTTTATTAACGCATGTTATGGTTTTGTTTATGATGTTTTAGCAATATGATCTTGCCAATTCTTTGTGTTAGAAAGGCTACGTTTTTGGTTTAATAATTATGCTAGAATGCACGCTAGCTATTGCCATGATTTGTGCTAAACTTCTTCAAATATATAGATCTCAAGTGGTGGAAACTATGTAATAATAGTTGAGAACGTAGACTACAACAACTACATGTTACGACTTCTCGGATATGGTTGTTGTTTAATCTCAGAATTCTATAGCACTTAATGATTTGTGTTTAGTGTAAACGAGTACTCTGAGTCGACACTGAGTATCATTCGCAGCTTTTGCATGAAATATCCTAGGTTATAGACTTCTCTATGCTTAGGTGATCAAGTAAGTAGAATTAAAGGAATGCGTGTCCTCTTCAGGTGTGTGTTTCGAGATTATTTCTTTTGTTTCGAGTTGGCATGATAATCAGATTGTTAGGATTGAAACGTGATCTTAATGTGTGGTTAGGGTTCAAGTCTCTCTCTATATTGAAGTGTTGAATGAATCGATCACTTGTATATATTAGTTTAGATTTTGTCTTTATCTTTTAGTAGGAACATTAGAATCAAACTCTCAAAACCCCCTTTTTTTACCTTGTATCATATGTATATTTATAAATAAATACTTGTATATATTTTTATTGTTAGCTACTGACTCTTTACATGATCATTGTTATAGGAGCACCCTTAGTTCCCTGATTGATCGAACCTTATTTGCCTTATACTACGATTGTCAAAAAGGGTTTTTAAATTGTCGCACCCCTGTTTCGGAGCACGTCAATCTGGACTATATATATATATATATATATATATATATATATAT
>NC_020495.1:15904820-15955391 GCF_000184155.1 Fragaria vesca subsp. vesca
ACGGACGAACTGATGAAGTTTGGCATCCTCGACAACAAGACTCGTTAGCTGGAATTGCGGTGCTAAGTCTGACTGGATCTGGCCGGCCGACGGACGAACTGATGAAGTCTGGCAGCCGCCGGATGAACTGATAAAGACGCCGGCGGGGCCATGGATGCTAGCGGCTGAACAATCATGGGCGTCGTCAATGCTGATGACGGCGGTTGACGAGAGGAGGAGCATACCTGCTAGGGTTTGGGATTGGACTCAAGGTCTTGGGCCTGGGTTTGATCTCAAGCCCAAAAAAGGTCAATTTTGGAATTGGGCCTATGGGTCTAATTTCAATATGACTATGCTTAAGTTGTGGTGTTTTTGATAGCTTAACAGACTGAGCAATCTAGCTGCAGCTAGATGGATTCATGAGGTTTGGAGTACCGCAATTGAGCGCCTTGGCTCCAGTTTTTATGTTTCTTTGGTATCTTGTTTTGTATCTAATATAATCCTTTGCTAAGCTTATTTGAATAAGTGAGCTAATTGTCTAATATAATGGTGTTTTGATGTCATTCTGGCCTGAGTTTATCAATGAAATTTTTTGGGCTACTGCCCCTTTTCCGTTCAAAAAATATATATATATAGGTGAAAATTTAGAAAAATGATCTACTCATAAATCTATAAACTGATCGGTCAAAATGTGGATATAAGATCGAAAGGTGGGATAAGCCAAAAGGTCTTAAACAAGTCCTCAACTTAAGAGTTCTCATTAGAAAAGCTTCTTGTGTGTGTGTGTGTGTGTGTGTTAGTATTATTAACACATTATTTTGTGTTATTAACATACCTCATCTATAACGATAATTATTCATGAAACAACTTCAAGTGACAAGTTTGTAAATAAAATTGAAATACGTGGATAGGAAAATAGATCGTGATGTAATCCAAGACCATTACCTTTATTGTTAAGAAGCCCAAAATGAACCTCAAGCATATATAACCATACTACCTAATTCCCTGCTGATAAGAGAATATTGTTATTTGCATAGAGACCTCAATTGGTGTACACCTAAGAAAATAAAAATCAACAATTCAACCACCGACTTAAGCTTCAACGGTTGAGATTGATGGTACAAAATTTTGACGTGCTAGATCGCATCGAAAAATCTAACTTTTTAAATATATTTTTTTCTAGATGCCCATAACTTCAGAAATTCATATAGTATAGCTTAAGACTCTGAAAACTTCTCCGAAAACTCTCACGAACTCGTATTGACATGTACATAAATATCAAACTCTTTTATATCAAAGCTTACACCGTTGAAAAATCCCTCAAGAATTTTACTTAGCATCCAAGATCTTGATGCAATCCTCAAATAATCTCGTCAGAGTTAACTCGATAAATTCTCCACAACACATTCTCGAGCATCTTATTACCCACCAAATTTCAAAATATATTTTGACAAATCCCACATTAACTCATCAGATAATTTGGAGTCCCAAGAAAAATTACGCTAGATAAATAAATAATCAATAATATCGACCGATAAATAATTTATAAAAATTAACTCAATAAAAATTCTGAGGCGCACACATATCTGAATATATAATAACTTTTAAATTAACAGAGCATTACATCTATTGAGCCTTGAGTTGGTAAAGATGTACTGCCACATATATTTTTTTGAAAAAAATAGACAATTTCATTAATTTGTCCACGACCAGAAGGCGCTTACATCAATCTGCCTACTCACGACTAAAAAGTCTAGTTGGCAACAAGCAATAACAGAATGACAGATAGCCCTCATTACAAATGTGCTCAATTAAGCCTATCACATCTAACTTCCAACTATTCCTATCTAAATTCCATGTAACGGTGATATTCGTCGCCTCCGGACCTCAATTGGTGTACAACAAAGTAAAACCGAAATTTAAACAAGAATAGTCTTCCATCAAATGTCTAAGTAAGATACCTCCTTACCCTTATTAGTAGGGCTAGCCTCTCCTCGATCAGACCTCGAGGATGTCATGTGAGACGAAGTAGATAATTTCTGGGCAAACTTTGGCTTAAGTCCACCAAAATGCTTGCGTAAAGAAATGAGCCCAAACCCAGGCCCATAAGCCCAAACCTTACCAACCCCAAACCCTTCTCTCTTCCAAGCAAACAACGATGCTCTTGGCGGCCACCACCTGCAAGCCTTTGGCGGCCACGTTTTCCAGTCCTCACCTGGTCCAATCGGTGTCATCGGACCCAATCAGCTGCCTTACAACCCTCGTCTCCAAACGACCCCGTCAGACGGAAAGAGAAGTCCCGCCGGTAGCCAATTCTCGAGACGACGAAATTTGTTATGGCAGCGTCAACAGAGGCCGATAGATAGGCTTGGTTGAAAAGTAGAGATCCGTGGTCTCTGGTAGGGATCGCAACGCTAGGGTTTTGGAAGAAAACTAGATGAGTAGAGGCTCCTGGTTTCTCGGAGCAAACCGAGTCTTAGGTCAAGAAGTACCATCAGACATTATTTGTTGCTCAAGTATGCTGCAAGTAAATTGATAAGAATAGTGCGGCGAAAAATAAGACAAGTAAATTGATAAGAATAAATTGTCACACGTGTTGAGCAAAGGAACAAGTAACAAATACAGGAGTAGAGTCCTCCACGGTAAAAAAAGAGCAAACTTGACATACTGAAACCAATGGAATGCCTCGTCGTTGAAGCTGGTCATATGTGGGTAACTTGTTGGGGGAGAAGATGCCAGACAAGAATGGAGAACCATTAATGGTGGAATAAAATTCTGCTAAACCTTATTTTCACTGCAACCAATATTCGTCTTATATTAGAATTACCATGTGACGGTATGCTTGGTTGTTAGGATGCTTGGAGAAAGGAATGACTTGATCTTATTTTCACCTCTAGAAACGTTTGCACAAGCATCACTTTTCTATTCGGAAAACAAAAATCCATGCTGGAGTAGACATGATAACAAAGCCTAGAACACTAACATCCCCAGATGTGCTCAGCTGGTAACGCCACAAAAACTGACTATGCGCAAAATTTACACAGGAACTTGTTCAGTTACCTGGAACTGACCCTGACTGCACATGCTATGAACTTGTTCAGTTACAAATCTCCACTTCATAACACCGAGATAAATTAAAATTTACAGTAATACAACAACCTTGGAAAACCCATCAATATCTGATAATACCCCGCCCTCGACACCTATATCATTTTATTTTTCTTTTAATTTATCAGCTTAATGTTCCTCCAACTCTTCTTCATCAGGTAATATTACAGTCAATAAAGAATACTTCGCACGCAGTGATATCCTGCCCTTTTCGACAACTAGTCTTGCCCCAGATACAACCCAATAACCTGGAGTTTCCTCTGGCCCCCTTGTCATTTCTGTTGTATCCACAAATTTCCTGAGTCTCGGGGCTTGGATGGGAACTGGAGGGCCCCCAGGGTAGACAGCAGAGTTTATGTTGACATCTGCTGGTCGTGGGGGTGGCTTTTGAACTGTTGTAAAGTGATGACTGATCAGTGTTGATATCAGTCCCGACTTATGGGCCAACCCTGGTGACCCATCCCATTCAGGATGCTTTACGATTGTAGCTCCGGAAACAGTAGAGAAGCGGAGTCTCAAGGAGAGAATATTTTTTATCCCATAATTCTCAACCTGCAACTGCGCCCCAGTTACTACTGAAAGATCCTCATCCGACTCCACAGGAGCAGTGCACACATGAGAGAAGTTCTTCCATTGGACTTTCTCATAGTATTTACGATCATAAGAATCATGATGGAAATTTCCATTTGGATCATCTTCGAGTTGGAAGATTTTTGGAAGAGAGGAGAGGTGTTGTAAGTGGATGGCCAAGCGGTTGCTTCTTTTGCCTTCTAGATACAGCCGCAGACCAGTCACCGGTCTCTTTCCTACATCAACCTGACATCAAAATATAGCAAATAATGATTTTTTTTTTTTGCCGGAAACAGTATATTTTAAGAGGGACCTGAATAATTATGTGGTAACATTTAAACTTCATGTCATGGATTAATTTTAGGATGACTAAGGCGGATAAGGCTATGGTGTATTAATGTTTCTCATGCATCAACTTTTATTACAGCATGAAGCACTCATTTTACTTATTAAATGACACATTGTACCAATTGAGGACTCGTGTGGTAACTAATAATATATACCATTTTAAGGACTCATGTTACCACAACGAGGACTAATATTACTACTTTACGGACTCAAATTACAACTTTACGATAATTGTATGCATGTCATGCAGTAACACATTGTAAAACTTAACATTCAAAGAGATGTCATATAATTTCACAGAACATAAATATGAAAACAGGGTCATAAAAGTTGTGTCAAGTATTCCTAGATAAGTTTTCCAAAGATATTTTTCATTACAAAAGCATTTCCAAAGTTGAGGGATGAATGTCTATATTTTTCCTTTGATATGACTGCATAAAAATGCAAACATCAACACTAATACAAAGTTGTCCCATGAACTCAAGTGAACTCAAGTATTTCCTATAGAACTTCTCCAAAGTTAATTAGATGACTGACTTCAAACATCAACATGCATGAACTCCAGTATTCCTATAAAACTTCTCCAAAGCTAATAGATGACTGACTTCAAACATCCACATGGTAAGTTATCCCATGAACAAAAACTTTTATGTTAATAACAATTTTCTTTTTCTATAAATAAGGAAGCAGACATCATGAGGCTTACCAGACTAGTATTGACATATAGCTTGGGCCCCATTAAGCTAAACTGTAGAGATGTATTGCTTTGGTTCTTCCTTTGTGGACCAAGAGGAAGGTCGCTAAAAACTGGCGCCCACTGCCTTGGCAGCTGGAATTCCAGAAACTGATGTAGCTCTTCAATTGGTGGTTTATCTGCAAGCATACGAGTGACAATAAAATTTTCCCATGTTACCAATCAATTTCCACAATGCTAAAACACTTCTGTAAAATTACAAATATATAGAGAAAGGGTCCCGAATTCCACTTTTCTACTAGTTCTGTTTAGTTCTAAAAAAATTTGCTATCTCAATTCTACAAGGCCAAAAATGATCTGTTGTATAATTCTGGATCAACTCTACTAATTATATATTGCTAAGGCCTTTCTCCATGAATGGATCATGTTTAGCAAGCATGCTCTCAAAAGTAAGAGTAGAATTTCCATGAGAAGGCATAGTTGGTTATGGAAGGTGTAATCTGGTCTAGCATGATACATATTACAAACCAACAAAATCCATTTTCCAATTGGAAGCAGCATATGCACATCTATTAAGTCACAGACAGCCTTGTTTTTTGTCTATGTTTTTCTCTATCTCCATTTCCCTTAAGTTTATGGAGCTGACAACTATATTCACAAAATGTAGGAGCACAAAAATCTATAATAGGATTTTAAGAGCAGTAAATAGAAAAGAAAATGAAATAAATAGTGCCCCAGGGGAAAAGGGCTCACATCTTAAATAAAGATTTATTGCATGGCTCAAGAATCCACTCCCGGGGACTCCATTTAAAAGAGAGGTGATTGGTATAAATGACATTGTGATCACATCAGGTTCAAGTTGAACACTTTGTAACCATTCATTATGGGACAGGTTCTTAATATCACTGCCGCCTCTCCTTTTGCGAATGCTTACAATATCCTGCAATAAAAATAATTTAGATACTCAGAATGATATTTGATAAAGATGCACTCAGCCAGCAAGGCAGTGAAGAACATTTGTCATTCAACTCACTTCCTTGTGTGAATAAGAACTTGATGGACTACTATCTGCAAACCGCAACCTCTGCTCCCTGATTTCAAACTGCAAGAGACACATTTTTAAGTCAGGAACTTGTGTAAACTAGAAATTACAAACTAATGCATATGAAGCAGAGTAAAACGAGAAAAGACAACTTAAAACAAATACACACAACTCTACTCTTGTGCCTATCATCCCAATGGAAAAACAAAGGTTATATTCCATGTAGAGCTTACGCTAATGCTAAAAAGAACAAGGATGGAGAGAAATAGAATGAGAGTGAAGAGCATGATAGAATGCAACCATTTTTAAAGGATCACAAATTCACTAGACCTCTTACCTAAACCTGATATTTTTGAGCAAACTGAAAATCACTTCACTAAATTTTGGTTCGGCAAGATTTTCCTTTATAAAGATGAAGCAAATACGTGCCTAAACAGTCTGCTTTGACAGATATTATGGAACTGTGATTTTACCAGAGGGAACAGATGAGAGTTAGGTTTCTATCATTAAAATACAAGCCAGAAAGGGAGGTCTGCGAAACAACTCTTTTGTGAACTCTGGCTAACATAGGCGCATGTGTGCATACACAATCGTCCTTTTTTTTAATTCGAAACAAAATTTTCTCTGCAAGTGATAATCCCCATTCTTTGCTTCCCATTTGTTAATGAGGTAGAAAATATAAGACCAGAATCAACATTCTGATGACATGAAAAGATCCATAACAAATATATGATTCTAGAAGAGCTTATAATTGAGTTTACTCATCTAACAACAGGTGGTGCGGTTCATGCAAGTTTCATTGAAAAATAAAAATAGACTGATATCATCCTTTGTGAAGATTTATTAATTCAGTAGAGATAGCTAGTGATTATTGGACCCACTTTTGTATACAGGTCGAGACAGAAATTGCAATAAAGAGAAAACATTAAAAGGATCTTGATTTTTGGAGATAAGCAAGTCCAAGGTATATGATGAAGCAGCCATAAGCTGGCTGGAAAATAAATATCCTCTTTGGAAGCCAAAGACTAGGCCCAGCCTTTTGTGGTCCAAAGGAAAGTCTACTTGGTAGTTTAAGGGTCTTTGCCAGGTTTATTTTTACTTACGAAAATAATTATGAGTCTAGTTTAAAGTGTCTTCAGTGTGTCTTTATTTCCATTTCAATTTTGAAGCATTTAAGGGTCTCATTATTAATAAGTTTTATTAGTCTTATGGTATTCTAGGAGTAAGGGTTGTATTTGAAGCCTATAAATATGGCTTTCTAGTGTAATCCGAGGGGCAGATTGGAATGAATTAAGAGTTTATCTTATTGAAGGCTTGGCCTTGTATCCTCTCCCCTAACCTCCCTTATTCTATCTCTCTTCTACAGCTAAGAACCCCCTATTCCTTCTAAAAGCTTTCTGTTTTCTTATTCTCTCAACACTCTCTGAGTCCAATTAATCCCTCCCTGCATCAGTACAGTAAAGGCTAACTCCCATTTTAGTTGGCAGTGAACCCAAGTGGCCCCTCACTACTCCGATAGCACCCTAGAGAACCAATTTATCTTTTTCAAAATAAAAGATATTTTTCACCCATATGGTTGAAGCCAATAGCACATTCAGGACTATATAGAACAGAGATTATCGACCTTCAATCTTCCAAAATCAAGAAACCCACTCTTTTGGAAACAGGTTAGCAGACTCAGTAGGATAACAATTTTACAATCTATAGTGAGAGGCAAACCAACACCAATATACAACAAAATAGATTGTAAACATTTGTGATCAATCACAGCACTTTAAAAGTTGACATGTTAAGTGTAGGCCATAGAACAAACCTTGTCATTCTTGTAAGCTTGAGCAGACGGTATGCCATCCAAAAATCTTTTATCCGCCATGTCCTTTAATCTTTTCTGTATATCTGCCGGTTGAAGAGTGGAAGAGTGCTGTTGCTTCATAAAGATGACATCCTTACCTCCCATCTTGACACCAACAACTATATGCGTTCCGAATGTCTCTATAAACCTAGAACGAAAAGACACATAATCAGATAATAAAACAAAAGATGAGGAAGACCAAGGGTGGCTCTTAATTCACCTGGCTAATGTAGCAGGCTCCCATGAGGACGGGACTGCCTTTTTAACATGATCACGAAGTAGCATGTGGGACTTGTCGAGGGCGACAGAATAGAGCGTGATGAAGACACCGTCGAAGGCAAGGGTCTTAGTGTTGGCTGCATCTTTTTGCCAACAACCTGAGAATTCAAACATAGAATTGAAGAGGCCCGAGGGTATTTTGCCGGTCAAACCAACTTCCTGGTTGAAATGCTCCGACATCTGCACCCAAACCAAATCTATCTTTATGAATACTTACTAAAAAAAGGAAGGTGGGTGTTGGAAATGAAAATAGGAGAGTCGAGTTACCTGTTGGAAAGAGAGAACATCGGACCTGAAACGGGTGCGCTCTCCTTTATCGCATTTGATGCCGCCGTCGTCGTCGATTTCAATCAATCGAGACTCGCCTTTGCAGTACTTGAGCCTTAAATCAATGGAGACATCGTATCCACGCCCAATTGATGCAATCGCAATCTCAGCAGCTTGTGGAGCTCCGACCTTGAGCGCCATGCCCTCACCACCTAAGCAACCCGGGTTGGAGTAGAGTGGAGTGCATCTCAATTGACTCCAGATTCCCACAAAATACTAAACTACGTTTTTTTCGAAATCAACAGCTAACAAGAAACAAGTAAACCCTCCTCCCACAAAAATAAACTCATTTTAGTGATTTTACGATTATGAGTGGATACTTTTACAGCCCAAAAAAAATAATGAAAAATGAGTTCACTTATTTTATAAGTCGGGTTTAATGTCGGAATCCCCTGTACACAACGTCTAAATAATAATTAACTTTCCCCTTCATTTGCAATTTGGTAATTTTTAGACTTTAAACCATAGACTTCATTTTGATGGACTTTAAAATATGACTATATATTTGTGTTGAAGTTGAAATTTGAACTTTTCGAATGATGGTGTGATGCTGTAATGGTGGTCCATGCCTAATGCTTTCAAATTTATTGAGTGATAAATTTCAACATATCTATTTGGTTACATATTTATAAATTGATGATTTGTTGTAAAATCACTGTCATAAATTTCATTGATATATATATATAGACGTACACATTTTTTTAAAAGGGTTGGATTCATTCCATTAGTGAAATCCATCACAACCAATTATGCTAGTCAAGCGCGAGAAAATCTCCAGAGGAAGGTATTCGATGAAGCTTCGCTCGGTTGGGAATTATTACCATCTGTATTTATTAATATTTCAATGAAATTGCCCGCATAATAACATAAAGAGAATGTCTCAAAATACTATTAAGAGTTTCTACAAATCTAAGTACTCTCAAATGCACAAACTAGCAAAAAGTGTTACACTCAGTTTCCTATTTGCTTTAACAAAGCGATGACAAAGCAGAAAGGAAACTTGAACTCGAAACATTAGTAGAAGTAGTAGTGTTGCCAACCAAAATTGAGGTCTGCTAGACTCAGTTTGATCATAATACTAGGAGATTACGACTAACTGACGAGACGATGAACTCACAAAGCGGGACTAAACCACATCACGCTATCATATCAAGACCAACAACAACCTTTGATTTTTAGATAGGTATAATTGTCAAATTGCTACCCTAAGTTTCATCTTTGTGTCAATTCGCTACGTTAGGTTTTATTTTAGCCAAATTGCTACCCAAGGTTATATTTTTTTAGTCAATTTGCTACTCTTCCATCAAATTTGCTATTCTTTAGGCTTTCAAGATAAACTAATTTTGGTAATTTACTTATCAAAATTTCATATTGACTAAAAAGCCTTAGAGATATTTGTATATCTTGTAACAGAAAGAAAAAAGAGAGGGTTACTAAATTGTGGGAGTAGAAGACCGGAAAATGATTCGTGACCCAAAATGGCACGTCGAGTCCAGGTTGATGATGCCCTCATCGACAAGATACATATCTCAATTTCTTGTCACATTCTTCATGCATCGCAATCCGGTGATGGACTTTGTGCGTTCTGACAAACCACAAGGTCTCATAACAATAGTCTTACATAAGATATTACCTCCTGATTCAAGATCTACGTACTTTTACCTCTACTTATAATTGCTCAATGGTAACATTTATGAGCTTATATTACACACACATTACTAGGGCTAGCCACAGCTCCATTATTTGACTTTGGTTTCAAATACAAAACACACTCAGTCACGCTTTAAGAGCATTTGCACCAACGAGCCAATTGGATGACTGATTGGTTGATTTCCTCTTTTTTCCAATGCACCATGTATTAATTGCCCGACTGATTAATGAGTCCCATGTGAATAGTGATTGCCTAGGCAATCCAATTGTTAATAACTAGAGTTGATACCCGCACCTTAGTGCGGTGTAATATCCACATTATGCATATTCCACATATGTATAAGAGCTATCACAAAAACAACCTTTATACAACAAAATATCTAGCTAGTCTTGTGTTCTACCCAAAATATAAATGCTCCAATTATTTTGATTTGTACGTATATAAAGCAGAAAAGAAAATGATAAAAATAGTTCCATGAAACAACGGAGTAATAAATTATCACGGTAATATATTAATATCTCTAGACTCTTCTGTTTTGTGAGAAATGTTAGAGCTATTTCGAGAAGAGTCTAGAGAGTGTGAGAAAGATGGAGAAATGTTGGGAGAGAGAGAGAGAGAGCGAGAAGCGGCGAAAAAAAAATTATATCTAGAGTTGAAACGAATGGTGAATACGGAATTACACATCTCATCAGCAGGGTAAAAAGGTTTGCACACTGTTCACAGTGCTTATGAACAGTTAACCAAACAATAGTACATAGGCACAAAACGGAACAATAATGAAAGAGATGAAACGAAGCGGCGATATTCTCTGAGATGCAGAGAGACGGGAGAAATAAAAATAAAGGAGGTCTGAAGAGGCAAGATCGATCCGGAAGATTCAAGAGGCAGAAGAAAAGTAAAAAATGGAGAGCAAAAAATTCTTTACCGAGAGAGAGCCTATCTAGAAAAATTTAAATTACCTATTTCAAAAAAATATATATATCACTGTTCATATGCTTGTGAACAGTCGACCATGTTATAGTATATAAGTTAAATTGCCCATCGTTTTACCTGACCAATTTGGTGGGCTCCACTTTCTTCTCCCATCTATTTTGCAACAGGTAAACCTTGGCACCTATGTAATGGAAACATCAGCTAATTATGGTTGTTTGATTGGGATCTAACGGTTATTATTAAATAGCAACAGTAATTCTTTAAAAAGTTACAGTACTC
Source organism: Fragaria vesca subsp. vesca (assembly GCF_000184155.1). Taxonomy (NCBI): domain Eukaryota; kingdom Viridiplantae; phylum Streptophyta; class Magnoliopsida; order Rosales; family Rosaceae; genus Fragaria; species Fragaria vesca. The sequence continues at coordinate 15,915,883 of NC_020495.1, forward strand.
CCTATAATTTCTGGCACCTAAATTTTCAAAAGTTTGTTCTCTCAATCTTCTTCCTCCATCGATTTATTCTCCATTGATTAAGTTTTATCAAAGATAATTAATATTATGTGATTAATCTTGTGTATCAAATTATAAGTTTAATGTTTTTAGTTTAAATTATTCAAAATTGAATTGTAAATAGTGAATTAGCATAACAATTTCCTTCGATGGGTGCATTGACAAAAGGTGAGCAAGTTGCCAATTTCAAATGAATAGTGAATTAGCACTGTCAATGACAAATCAGCAGTTGCGCTTGCCCCAAAGGGTGCAATTGCTCTAAGCCTAGAAATGGATGGGGGATACTCCAAGATCAATATCGATCACTCCCAAAACTCAAGATCCATGGAATTTTCAGATCTTGGATCCAAAACACAGTTAGAAAGCAATCTGCAGATGAAGAACAAGCTTGACCAGACCAGTTCCAACAAACAAGACGACGACGACGAGATTCAGCATCAAGATAGGAACTTTGGTAATGGTAATGGCAGTCATGTGGTACTGAAAAGGAACTCAGTCTCTTCTTCTTCTCCTTCTGGGTTTCAGTCTGCTGTGAAAGGAGCAATATCCTCAATGAGAAGATCCTCCTCCACAGTTTCAGAAAGGTATTCCAGGATCCATGACCAGTCTGTAACATGCGTTATTGACCTTCATGATGGTGAATAATGTAATTGGGGCACAACAACAAGATCTGACAAAAAAAGCCATAAAGGAGGCAAGATCCTTAAAGCCTGTAAGCGCCTTTTTGGACTACACTAGTTTCATACTCACTAGCTCTTTCATTTTGTTTTTCGTTTTTTGGTTTTTTTTCGTTTTTCGCTTTCCCTTTTTCTTTTACTAATAAATTATGGTTAGTATCTTTTTTGGTACTTAATCGGTTCATCATTTGTTTTGTGAAATGGGATGCTTCATTAGTGGATAATCAAGTAAAAAACAATGTAAAGATTCTGCTTTGCTTTAACTGCAGCATTTGCAGTTGTCCAAAAAAAAAACTGCAGCATTTGCTTGCTTGCATTTGACGCAATAGCATAGGACTATCGGCACTTTGAATGAGTTTCTTAGTTCGCGTGCCAAATTGTCTAATCTCTAATGCAGGTTCATTGTTAAATTAAGTTTCTGGGGTGCACCAAGTACAGCAGAATAGGGTAGAAATCATGCTTCCCGGTTTACATTTTCCTTTCTGTCATAATACGAATGAAAACAATGACCTTCATGAGATTGTAACGAGAATCAAACACTGGTCATTATTAAACAGAAGGTCGTAAAATCAAATACATGGAATCACTTGTAAGCTTGTTCTATAGGTTTATCCAATTCAACTTAACAATATGAGTTGTTAAGATCCAAACACAAGGAACTTATCTGAGAATATGACGACCCAAAACATAAGGCAAGTTGAGGAAACAAAAATCAAGTGGATGATGGAAATCTATGTATTCACAACTTAAGTGCTGTACTTGTGTTCATTAAGATGGATAACATGATTGCAAAATGCCACCTATGACATAGTATTATTGACTTATGGTACTTTCAGGTATACACAAATATGAAGGAAGTGCTCTGGGTGCATTAAGTTGTTTGCCACCCAAGAAAATGGTATTTCCAGTTTCGGTTCAATACCTTGTATACGGACCAGCTTGATTTCAGGCTCTTCAAATTCATTACTAGCCTTTACATGGTCATCCTCTCCGGCTTTTTTATCATCACTTGCATCTTTGGATGGAACTCTTTGCTCTTCCTCACCACCTACTGTCAATGATTCAGCACTGCCCAAGGAGTTGTCCACAAAATAATCTGGCAGAAGGCTTTTCACAGCATCAAGTAACGTGAAGCATCTACCTGCAGTGCAAGATCAACTTGGTGAAAACTTAGTAATCAGTTTCATAGTTAGATTGATAGCTGCCATATAATGGTTTTTTGTTTAAAAAAAAAAAGGGTCTCAAGGTTGGATTCAAGGCTAAGAATTTGTCTAGCATAAGAATAAACCAGGAAAATCTGACTTTTGTCTGCGCAAGTGCAAATATGCATCAATGCTTGTAACTGAACTATCTTTCATTGTTCTCATATCCATACTCCAGAATGCATTGGCCCAGGAATTTGTCTAACTTAAGAAAACAAGGAAAATCTGAATTCTGTCTGTGCAAATTCAGATATACATGAATGCAATGCAAGTGATATCAATTTCTTCAAACTTGAAGCACAAGATACACATCCTATCCAAAGAATAGAAAATAGAATGAGAGCAAAACTCTCATTTTCATCAGCGAAAAAGAAATAGAAGAGCATATAATCAAGTTATGAACACAGACACATGGACGGATATATAAATAGTTTGTTTCTTACATCACATACCCATTTATTTACTCCATGTCTATTGTGCTGAAAAACAAGCTTCCACTTAATACATAACACAGTTACAAAAAATACTTGCTCTCAGTCAAGCTCAGGATTCTGCGTATGATAGCATTCATAACATGCAGAGTCTTTCTTCTTGTTAATGCAAGCTAGTTGCTGACGCTTAAATTCAGGGACATGTACCCCAAATAGAGCCTTAAATAGAACCAGAAAGAGTGACTAGGACTTCGTTCTTTTTCATTTCAATAGATATTATTTTCTAACAGAGACTATGCTCGTTAAATACTGTATGTTTTCAGCAGAGACCATGCTTGTTACAAATGATCACAAGCACTATAACCCTACTTACTTATATTAGACATGAAAAGTAAGAATATAAGGTGGGGAGAGGAATCCATTCCAAGAGAAAGCAGATCAAAGCAGATCACGGGAGCACTACGGAAATAACTACGGGGTTCTCCCAGAATCCAGATCGACACATATTCCACAAGAAAGTTCATAACAGGTTTTCCTTCTGTCTATTATGACAAGTGACAAGATCAGAAAAAAATTGCACCCTACTCCAATCTAATGTAATGAATGATCACAATCAAAAAAATGAAGAATAAAAGCGTTGAACTCACCGCATTCACATGTTCCCAAGGTTGTTTCTTCGTATAAGAAATAAATAAATTGTCTTACCTTCTCCTTGTATCTCAACAGGCCGGTTTATGTAAGAAACTTTATCCCAACTATCAATAGGTGGTGCATCTTCTAAGTCATCAAAGTCCTCACAGACATTCCAAACATATAAACGAACAGGAACTCGGCCTAAGAAAACCAATCAAAATCAAAATTTTAATAGAAGAATGTTACGAGTTCTTTTCACATTTTGCAAGTTGACAGAATAATAAATGAGTGTAGCCTAACGTATATTCAGAATGCAGAAATAGAAAAGTCCAAGTTTGAAGGATCAAAACTGATAACAGGCCATTATCTGAACAATAATGAAATGATTCATGCCAGCACCTTTAGGGAACACAGATACTGAGATTGGGTGGGCTTAATATAAGCAATGAAAAAAGAAGCCATGAATATGAATGATTGCCAGGAAGAGGACACAGTAATGATGAAATTAAGCAGTTAATTTAGGTGTCAAACTAAAGTATGCTCACCTTGCTTCACCTGCCCAGAAACATCAATTTCACCCATACTCGGTCGGGATCTTGGCGAGCTCAAGTTTACTTCACCAACTGCTCCAAGCTTAAGCTTAGAAGATACACATAGGTAGGCTTCCAAATTACCTGTAATGCAATGTGTATTGACAGTGATGAATCACAGAAGGCTCTTTGACAAAATCACAAAATTATGACTCAGATATTCACTACTTCCCCTGGCAAGATGAACAATAAACAAATAAATATGCATACACACACACAAGACTGTGAAACGGGTACGAGGGGCTCCTCCACTTATCTCAGAAGTTTTTTAGGTTACTTACTTAGCCAGGCTGAATGCAATGTCATGACCCGGCTATCATGTTAGTATTGTAGAACTAATTCTAATCACCAAGTGAGCGTTTTCTTAACATAATAACAAAATAAAACTGTTCAATGCTTGTCAGTTTGATAAATGAAAATGCAATGATTCATCTTCGAATTAGAGTTGGTGAATAAACAACTAAAACCTGATTAGACTAGTAAATTAAAGGATATGACAACTGATTTCTAATATCAAAAGGTTGAACAGAAAAAGTGTGTGTGTGGACATTATGCTAAAATACCAAATCCAACGTAAAGCAAAATGCGCACATAAGATATTGAAGTTGACCAGAACATTGGTACATTAAAAAAAAAAAAAAACATTTACTGACCAAGCTTTAAATACCAAAGTTTCAAGAATTGGTTCTCTAAAGTAACTTCTACAAACATTCAAACAATAGATTTGGATGAACTATAATATTAGTGTAAGAGAGTTTGTCTGAATGCTAAGATTTGAAATGTCGATTTGCTAAGTTTCCAATTCAGATAGAGGACGATGTTATAACTTGACATAATAAATACAGAAGTATTAAAGATGGATTAGTCACAATTTTTTTTCATCTAACCTAAATATGAATTTTCTTAGCATCCATCATGGAGCTGCTACTTCCGAACGAGAAATAAAATAGTTTTTAAGACAACAAAGTCGGACTAGAAACATTTGTTAAAATTCATGAACAATCTTTGAGAAAAAATTAAAAGAAATAAGAAGTAGGATGAAAAGAACAATAAGGTCAAAAGGTTAGGTAATACCTAGTCTAACAAAAATGTGGCAAGTAAGGAAAGTTTGCCTGGTGAATGCTTTAACACATCTCTGAAGTCTGAACTTTAATACATGATCATGAGTACAATATCAGTTTACCCAACTACTCAAATAGAATATTGTTATGGCCTTCTCGGAAAGTTGCATTAGCTATTTAGTTTCTACTCGATTTTTTATTTTTATTTTTTCGTAAATATGTTAACTCATAATTGTCAGCAATTAGCAGATATACCATTTAAGACAGAGCGCCAGAGCTCCACCTGATCAGGTTGAGACATGCTCATCACATTCTTGCAGCTTCCATTGATTATATATGCTGCCTGCAGTTGTAACTAAATACTATGAGATCTCTGCAATGTATGTAACACAAACAAACTTTCCAGTGGGATTGTCTGAGCCAATTGCAAATAGGAAGAACCGATATTAAAGAAGCGCTCGCTCACCTCTTTCAAAGAGTTGATATAGCTCCACTTTATGCTATCTTCACCTTCACAAGGGATCAATATGTTTCCAGGATATCCTCTAAAGTGCACCTACAGTTTCATTTAAAAAATAACTTCCAATCTGAAGCAAAAAGAACTCCAGGGATCAATTGAAAGAAAAAAGATACCGTTAAATTCCAAGGTCTCTCAGGTTGTGCACAGAGAAGATCAAAAAGAACTCCAGTTGGTATATACCACTTCAAGGGCAAGCCTCGGTAGTCGAACCATACAGTGTCGACACCAGGAGGAAGGGCGGACCTGAAGTAAGGCTTTAAGAGGGAGCCCAACAGCGGAAGGTATCCAAGACGAGGAGCTAAGATCTGAAACAAACTCCAGTCATGGATCAACCATGAAAATCCCTAATTTTAAATAACACGATGATGATGCGATAAAAAACAAAAGGTACCAGGGCGGGTGGGGGAGAAGGAAGAGTCGTCACTTCGGATTCATGGAGATGAATCTGCAAAGGAATTGCTCCTTCCCATACAACCCTCTGTGCTTCCTTCTCCATCATTCCGATTTTCTGTTCTTTTCTTCTTCTCGTCATAAAAACCCACCCACCAATTATATACGACTTGAAAACACCGCATCATATCAATATCTCCTTTTAGAAACTTTAAAATATGTATTTAATTTCAGCCGTCCGATTCACCTATCTCTCTCACGGTCACCTGAAAACACCGTAGATGAAAAAGTCTTTATATCATTGTTTTTTTTTTTTGTTTAAAAGTCATTTTATTGATCATGAAACGGTAAAAGACTTTAAGAGTACATAATACACCGCAAGAACAACAATAGAAGAGAGCTATGCAAAACAACTTATATGACATAAGTCATTTTAATATTGTAAACCCTAAAATATACATTATGATCAATAAATCGTAGCTTTTAGAATCATCTGAAAACAAGTTTAAACCTAAAAATACTCTAGATGGAAACTAAAAATATATTGGCCCAATCATGATCAGGCCAGCCCCTAACAAGCACCATGAAAGCCCAAGAGAGCCAGAGCCCATCAACCACCATCCACACACCTAGTCAACGTCGCAAGGGAGCGGGCCGCCGCCGCCTTCGGCAACTACACCCACAACGAAACGATGAGCATGGAAGATCATGACCTTCACTCACCGACTAGAGTCCAACAACCACCGCCACCGGCAAACACAACCGCCAACCGCAAACCGGCCAAAACTTAACGGACCTGCAAGCCGCGAAAAAACTAGTGACCACGAGACCACCGCCGATCTCTGCTTCAAGCCAAGCTAATTCCAAAAATTCTCAAGGCGGATGCCTTGTCTCTAGCCCGTCTAGCACATTTAGATTTTCAACTGCAATTTAATATTTCTTTTTTCTTGTTATTTTTTCCATAAATAAGTTGTCACATTTTGAAAAGAGCATCAAGTTTTTTTAAACTCAAAATATCAATTTTTTTTAAGTATGAACCGGTATGATTATGCTCAAGCCTAGATTAATGACAAAATATCATATCATTCAAAGGCCAGAATGTCACATATTACATATCTTCCCGTGTGATTAGCACAAGTATGAGAATGTGGTATGCACCGTATGCTAGCTTCAGCCATTGGATAAAGCAGTGTTCACTTATTCAAAGCAAGCCTAAAACTTATGACAAAACATATGAATTAGACAAAGTCCTAATTGAAAAGAAATTAAACTTAAATTTTCTCCATGCCATTATAAGAGGTCTAAAACATAAATAAAACTCAAACACATACTGCTCCTGTCAGTCCTGTGCTTCAAGCGGTAATTATTAGCCTTTCAATTTACATCATATACCACAAACTTGCGACGAGTTCAAAGCACCAAGAAACAAAGAAAATTAATCAGCAATCTTGTGGCACCTAGTGGGGAGTGGTAACCAATATCAAATGTTTAGCTGATCTTGAGTATTTGCCAGGAAGATTACAGATGGAGAGCTACACTAAGTTAATGAAACCTGCATAGCCTTTTCATTTAGGTTTTGTTTTCAGAAGCCCAGAGAGAGAAGCACAGTGTGTCGAGTTGTAATTACATTTTTCGCAGCAAGACTGTAGCATTTCAATAACCTTAAGGCACCTGGTAAATATGAACAGAAATCAAATAAGTAATGAACAGAAAATATTTGCTTACCCCGTTGAAATAAATGTTATAGTTTAATGGACACAAAGAATTCATCCAAGCCAAGTTTTAAAATGCGAGCAGATCGAGAGCCAATTCTAATCAAAGTGAGAATTGAATGAGATATGAAACTGAAGGTCGAAGATTCAAATATGATCCAAAAGCGCATCATATTTGAAAGCAATAATCATGACTAAACCCCGATGTGAGTTTGATGGTGAACTTACTTGTGAGAGAGAAAGTCATTTTTGGAGAGGCATGCTTGAATCAAGCACGCTTCTTTCTTACACGGCTCCATCTCCACCGCCTCTTTGCTCTGCCGCGTTCCCATCTCTCCCAGATCCACCGCCCTTTGCTCTGCGCCTCTCTATTTTTTATTTATAATACACTACGCTGACGTCAGAGACGTGGTGGTGGGCCCATCCATTATTTTTCATTAAAAGGTCCATCCTCGCTTGTAGTTTACTAGGTTAAATAGGCCGCCTGAATTAATGGGAGGAAGAATGGAAGGTCTGGGCGCAAAAGGGAAGCTAGCGGCGGTGCTTTGGGTTGAGGGCTTCAGACAAGCCTGTTGCCTTCACCGTGTGCTTATTCTCTGCCACAGGTGGGTTCCTCCCCGATCGTATCGTGTGCCTATTTGGGTCTCTCTCTCTATCTGAATTGGTCATATACATGCCTGCCAGGTCCAGAAAGCTTCTGATACGCACGGGACAGTGTTTTCTGTTGAATGGTTTCATTTTCTTAGGAAGGTAATCTCTCTCTCCCTCTCCTTCTTCTTCTGTGCCTGTTTGATTTGGACAGTTCGACTTGCAAATTCAAGTGCATATAGTTCAAGGATTCTAGAGACCAGTAGAGTTGACAATTCTAAAGGACTCTAGCTAGCTACAACAGACACCAAATTTAATGCTAACCTTGAAAATACAAGACTCTGTCAACCCATTTGTAAAGTGAAAAAGTAATCATTAGCTGCTTTTGAGTGTTTCACTGGAAGCACCACATTTCAGATCGTACATGTTTTCAGTCTTGGCATTTATATTTCTCAAACGGTTTCTGTGCAGTATACTTATCCTTAACTCGTTCATCATCCCAGCTCTACACTGGATATTGCCTGCTATGTGTCCAGAGTTTAGTTCTCAACAGTTATGCTCATTTGCTGGCATTTGGGAATTTTATTCCATCTTACGTCATGGACTCGTACAGCTTTTTTATGTAAGTATTCAGTTGATACCATTTTGATTTATGTAACCACTTATATTAAAAGTTTGCAATCACTTGGATTAAATTCTATTACCTATTTTTTTTTTTTTTGGGTTTACAAACAGAGCCTAAAAGGCTCAAACAAAATTCTATTACCTGTTTTTATAGTAGGAAAATTATGGGTTAGGTAGTCTTTCTGTATCTGATTTTGTTATTTTGGTTTGAGAATGTGTCATTCTAATTGTGCACTGTGGTTTTCTTCATTAACTTCAGCTTGTTTTCATGTAAGAACTTCATTTGTTGTAGTAGAGTATCATCTAATCACAAAACATGTAATCATTCTTACATAATTATTCTCACATAAATCCCATTCCCACATTATCATACTCAAAACACTAAATCATCTAATCACATCATAGAACTCCCCAACTCGGGCATCGCCACTTTTTCCCATTTGTTTCATTAGGTAGCATAGTTTTCGATGTTTCTCCAGTACCTTGGAAGGATCATGGTATGAAAGCATTTAATTTGCAACTGTTCTTCAGAGCTGATTGAATAAGGGACAGATAGATTATTGTTGAGTTGGATCTAAATGATATATTTTATAGATAATTAGATGGGGAGTTGGCACTATAGGGATATTGAAATAACAAGATGTACATGAAAACATAGATTTTGGGACTGTGTAACTTCCAGACACTTGCCCCTTTTTTTTTCCTAGTCTGTTCAAACTTCAAAGAGTTAGAGTCACTTGTCCTTGTTTTTTGTTGTGTGTGTGTGTGTGTGTATTTATTTCAGTATGATCAATTAATCACTTGTCATTTTTTACCAAGCTGATACCATGGAAAAGTAATGGAGTAGTTTGCTAGTTAATGGCTCAAGCTTTTGTATTCCTCTTTGGATTACCACTAATCTACTATGGTAAGTTATACAGTATACTTACTGCCTAGACACAAGGATCAAAAATAAACACAAGTTTAGAGCTTATAACAAACAAAATTTATAGGTTTGAAAGAGAAAATTATGAATTAGGAATGCCTCCGAGGTTTCTCACCGAAATTGGGCTTCACACCAACATTCCCTTCTCAGAAAAACTCATTTTTTATTCATCAAGACATGCTTGTTCTTTTGGCAATTACACTTATTATACTCAAGCAGATGGCTCACATTAACTATCAATAAAGACTCATTCATAGGGAAGAGGGCTCTTAGACTTCTGAAACAAAGAAAATCAGGAACAAGAGGATCACCAAAGATGTTTCAAACCCTCTATATTTCAAAGACAAAGGTATCAAGAAAATAGCAACACAATTCTGATTTGATAAAAAGATTTGTGTAACTAAATTTCTAAGCCTCAGCCTATGCGTAAACTAATAAGAACAGTTTTTTTATTTCCTCTGCATCAGTGCTTGACATGGTACAGATTCTTTTGAAAGTCTTTAATACCTTACATTGGCTGATTATCCATTGTTTTTCTACTTCAATAAGAATTATCTACATAATTTCTTCACCAATTACATAATAGCTAGCTAGCGACCGAGGAAAAAAAGAATCACAGATTTCTGAAATTTTCTTTACATAGGAACTTTATCGGACTCTAAATTTAGTGTGGGTCAAATGGTCTTCAAGTGGACATGCTGATGTCTACCTTGCAAATAACCTGTATAATGTTCTGATATTGCTTTTCGTGTCTGCTGTGGACACCTTGGCCAAATTGTGAGATAATATGTTGAATTGTGAATACTTTTATTATTGCACTGGAATTTATTGAAAAAGCTACTTGTTCTCTTTTCTTTTGTAGGTAACTTGGTTGTATCCATTATATGTATTCAGCTTTATCCTGAGCAACATCTGGTACTTTACATATATACCTCCTTCTTCATATTTTTATCCCTATATTATTTAGTTGTTTTGTATTGGTCCAGAGATTTTTGCTTAACCAAAAGTACAGTACACATCTGGAAATCCTATTAGAACGACGCTCTAGTATTTTTTTATATTTTGGATGTCCTTTAGTCCAATTAGTTGTTTCATGATGCTATAATGCTAGTATGTAGCTTATCATAATTTAATTTACTAGTTTTCATATTTGCATAGTATAGCATATGTCATGATATGTTACGGTCTGGTGCTTTTTTATCTTTCCATGTTCAAGTATTTATTCATTAACACCTACAATTAATTCCACTGAAGGTACAATGATATTGCCAAGTATGGATTTTATGCAATGGGGAGACCTGTGATTAATAAATTGGATCCTGTCAGACAAAGTGATGTGTTAACCTTCCAAAATGCAGCTGGCCTTGAAAGATCAACAGACCTAGGATGGTAATTAACTTAAGTGGGGTTGATGATTCATAAGCCTTACTTTGTGGCAAACAAATTCTACCTAAACTTATGTTGCGTGTTCATCTGTGGAATCTGCAGGGTCATGATTGGAATAGGAGAGCAGGTTTATTCAGTGCTTCTTTTGAGCTGTTTCTTCTTAGAGGTGATATTTATCTTTTAAGCAGTATTACTTGCTTTGTATGTGAAAATACATGTTTTTTTGGAGGATGATGATAGAGTGATGGCTGTGCAGGTATATGTGACAGGTTTTATACCATATGTAGGCAAGGCATTAAATTTTCTGCTTCTTTCCTGGATGTATGCCTACTATTGTTTTGAGTATGTGGGACATGTAACTTACTTTATTAATGTGTTCCAGTTGTTAACTTCCTATATGCATGTGTTCTAAGTACTCATTTGAACTTTTTAGGTACAAATGGAATTTCTCTGAAATCGGTCTGGACAAAAGGCTAGACTTCTTTGAATCTAACTGGGCATTTTTTGCTGGTTTTGGTAACTACCTTTCTGGATTTCAGTTGATTCCCATGTTGAAGTCTTATTGATGTTAATGGTTTTTGGCTATTGTTTATTTTAATGTTTTTTCCTGCCTACCGTATATGCTAGCTAATTTCACATGGAGATGATGCTGAACCGGCTTTAGTTAGGATAGGATTTTGCTTCTGCCTTTCCTCTTGACCCCTGATTACTTATTCTTAATTAGTAAATGTGTGATTCCTTAATCAAGTGCTTAAGTTATTTAGAAGTCAGAATGTGGTCAAACTGTATTCTGTGGTCTATTTTTGTATAATTTTAAAGGAAGAGATAGATTGAGAAAAATGGAGTACTCGTATGATATGATTTAGGGACTTTTCATATTACCTTGCTTCAATTTTACATGTTTTGGGGTATTGATATCTTCAATGGCTCTACAGGAAGCCCATGTGTTCTACCTCTTTTCTTTTTCTCACCTCTTGTGAGCTATGGGTGTATGGCTATACTCTTTCCGTTGGTATGTTCAACTGCTTTAGTTTTTTTTGTTATCAATTAGCTTCTGCCGACTTCTTTGAATCTATGGTAATGGTAGATCTTTTCAGTTTGTTTTGACAGCTACAGGCTCAGAAGCTGAGCAACTTATTTCTTCTCGAAAAACAAGCTGGGGTGACGAATGTTTCGGACGGCTTCAAATATTCAAGGCCGCAGATAGTTTGTCGTAAGCTATCCACATTACTTGTGATCTCTGTGTTGATGATTTATTTTTATAGTGGTAAATGGTTTATTCTATTTAGGGAGGGTGGGTGGGGGTGTAGAAAAAGACACATTTAACTTCTTGCATAGGTCCAAAAGAGCATGTTGAACATACATGATAGAACTCTGAAATACGCACATCTTCAACCCAAATTGGCTACAGAGGACAGGATGGTGGCCTTTGTTGACTTTTGTTTGGTGCAGCATTTGGCTGTTTGTGAAAAGACATTCAAAACATTTTTGTTAACAAAGAATTTAAAGCATGCAAGTGTTTTAAAAGAAACAAAGGACTCGTATTTCAATGAGTTGGGTTTCCTGCAATGCGAAAATTCATGAAGGGGTTATTTTTTCTGTCGAGGCAATGCACTTTTCTGAAGAGAACTTTGTCTTTTTAGTTTTGTGCGCACTCTCGGGGAGTCGGGATCTAAATTATCCCCATTTCTTGAGCAGTTCTATCAGCAAGATATCCTTTGCATACAAACCTCCAAATAAGGCCACAAATGTATAGCATTGGGTCTTCAATAATGTAAAGGGAGAGGAAGCAGAGAATATCTTAGAGGGTTCACTTCCTGTGCCCTTAATTTCGTTGGACTGAAATGCATTAGTGATGGAATGACCTAGTTAGTTCTGCTATTTTTATTCTCTTTCTGGGTAGCAGCTGAGTTGTTTCTAGGCTAGTTCTTTTTTTCTTCTTTTTCCCGGCCGTGGTCCTGTTGTTCGCCGCTTTTACTTAATCCTTTTGTTTTGAGTAAATTTTCGTTTCTTATCGAGAAAAAATCTTAAATACACAAGGGTACGAGCACATTCATGTATCTAGGTCGACACTTATTTTTCCTGCTAATATTAATGTATTCATCCACAGGTTATAGTAATGAATAAAACAGTTGATAAAGTTTTAGAAGTTGTGTTCTTTTTTGTTTCCAAAAAGTAATAAAACTTCATTACAGAGAAGAGAATGGACAAGAGATCAAAGAAGATGAGAACTGCAACATAGTACTCGTTACCTTGTCTGCCACTGCCTTCCCATCTAACGGAATGGAAGAGGGACTAAGCTATAAAATGGATCGAAACATATATCCAAGTACAGATCTGATGTAGACCAAACAGCTGCATAATTCATTGTATAATGAATGATCATTATACAATGAATCAGTAATAAATGGAACAATCTTACATTGTTCCAGAATTAAGTATTAAGTACTTAGTATTAAGTATGTTATTTATTAAGGGTTAGTGTTCGATGCCTAGAGGGGATGAATCTGCAGATTAGCCCCTATAAATAAGAGTTGTAAACTCAGTTTCTAGTAGTTTTATGATCAATCTAAGTTTACCCTCACTCTCCTCTTTCTCTTCCCAACCCCTCTAATCTGATATTTAGAAGGTTGAGACGTTAATCTCTTCCTTTTCTTACTTCCGCTACGCCAAGATCTGTTCACCTATCTTTCATAGCTTTTCCATCGCTACTCCTATGCTATCTTAAATCCTTCTGTTTTTTTCCATCCATAGGACTCAAAAGGCAGAGAACATAGAACCAAATTAACCAAAAGATTGTCCTTCCATTTTGCCAAAACCAAACTTAATTTGACAGAGAGAGGGTGTCTCCATTCTGGATTTTCTGTTTTTAAATTTTGAATTCTTCCCTCTTAAAGTGGTTAATTACCGATCTGAGATATAGTATACACGACACATTTTTAACATTTAATTACGAAATCCCAACAGAAAAATTACTCACCTTACCAGGTGAAAAGGGAATATAATTCCTTCCGGTTCACAATCCTGGATCATATAGTAATTATATAATTAGAGAATCTACAAAGTTCACTGAAACTGTAAGCTTCAGAGCTACATACTTTAGTACAAGAGTTGATGGAAATCCAATAATTAAGCTGTGCCAACCATCAATCAAATATATAAGCATTACCCACAATGCCTCAGAAAATCAACAGAACCTCATGCAAAATCTGAAAGAAAAAAAAAAAAAAGAAAAAAGCGTAGTGAGGTTTGGATGGAAAGAAAGAAGACAAAAGTTGAACTGTTGAAGAAGTTAGCTCAAAGTTGAAAAGCAAGAATCTGAAACAAAAGTTGTTATCTATCTTCACAGACTGCTCTTGTAATTTGCTGCTATCTTGGGGCATTATGGCACACTCGGCCCAAGTGTTTGTTCAAATCCACATCAAACAAGGCCTTGGGTCTTGTGGCTGAGGTTGATGCTTGAACAGTTAATAATCAAGTCGAAATCAGCCCAATATGTTTTGGAAGTGAAATAAAATTACCTTTTTCACCACGCGTGTTTTAACCCAGAATTGCCTTGTAATTAAGTTTTTTTTATTCATAAGCACAAAGTTATAGCACTCCTTGCCAATATTAATATTTTTTCCTGAATTATAAAGCTTAATTGTATTTTATTAACACGTGCCTTATATAAGACATGCTCTAGGTTGTGTAATATAAAAGCTGAACTTTTGTCAATGCGAAATGGTGGTCTTGAATTTAAGGACTATTATTTGGCTCCTATTCGTGTAATGGAAAAGTGACATGTATAATTGGCTATACAAATCTTTGTGTTCATTTATCCTCATTGATCTTGCATAGGATGCGGTTGTTGTCGTTATTTCCCTTGCAATCAAAGAGACATATCCAAGGACAGAAATATCTGTGAGAAGGTACCTTAATGCATGCATAATCTCAAAGGTAAGTAGAAATTGTACTATATGGATATAAGCTTTGCAAGTTTATAAAATATTATCATCCTTGTATTTTCCAATGGAAAAAAGTTGTGCATGCATTACTCTGTATTCATTTGTTTTGGGGGTATAATAAGTTGATGTTTTGCATGTTTTGACAGGATAAATTCCTCCAAATCTGTTCATTATGTAAGTTGGATGGTTCAAGTTTGTGTACATACACAGTAGATATGGCCAAAGCTGCGTACATCAACAATATCCCCAGACACCATTGAAGTGGTCAAGTTAAATCAATAAGCTAACACAAATGTATGGAAACTGCATTTGTAATATATTGATGTAGGGATTAATCTAGTATGCGATCCCTGCAATACATGTACACTGTCTTTTCAGTCTTATACAATACATGTACAGACCTGTAAAACTGGTGTTTTAGCATGTAGGGATATTATTACTTGCAGATGATCTAAACACTTCCAGAAAAGAACTAGCTTTTATGCCAAAATTTCACCAGAAGGTCTATGGTCTTGGACTCTTGGTTACTTGGTGGAATCACTGAATGTCTTTAACAATAACTCTTTTAGTTAAAATACGAAAACACAACAAAAAAATAGTCTAACAGAATATTTTTGTGATGAAGTAACTGTGCACAAAATAGACCCTTGTATTCCTCGTATCCAAAAAAAAAAGAAAAAAAAGACCCTTGTACAGTGAGTGAAACTCAAAACTGGAAATGAAACACGGAGACGTCTAGAATCTACCCAGAGGGTCGATAACCTGGGCTCTCTGGGGCAGGTGTCAAGGGCTGGTGGTGACACGTGTAGACGTCGTCTGTATCTAGTGTAAATACAGGGATGTATTTGGGGGTCAGGGTTAAGTTTGTTCGGGTAAATACGGGAAGATGTATTTGGAGAGTCGGATTTTGTTGTGGTGTTAAAGAAGACTTGCACTATTGTTAGAAGAAGAAGGAACAAGATTGAAGGCCTTTTTGATTCAAATGGGGTCTGGTTTACTGATGCTAAGTCAATGCAGAAAATTGCAGTTGACTTTTTCACCGATCTCTTCTCCCAACCTGATCTTGAAGATATCAGAATCACCATTCTTTGGCTTTTCCCCTACCATTGATAAGGTTAGATTTGATGAAACTATTAAGCATGTTTCCCTTCTTGAAGTCAAAAATCAGCTCTTTTTTCTATTGGGGTTTAAAGGCTCCTAGACATGATGGTTTTCCTACTATTTTTTTTCCAACACCATTGGCATTTGTATTCTACTGAAATTCTCCAAGTTGTGCATGATGCTTTTTGTACGAGTTTCATCCCTCCTGGTCTGAATCACACAATTATTGCTCTCATCCCCAAAATTGATGGCCCTCAACATATGATCAACTTCATACCCATTAGCTTGTGCACTGCTGTATACAAAATTATTTCAAAGATTATTGTGGCTAGAATTTGACCTTTGATGCAGGATTTGATTAGTCCTAACCAAGTTAGTTATGTGCCTGGGAGGAATATTTCTGATATTTCTGGGAGGAATGTTTCTCAATTAAGTCTGCATATCACTCTTTGTTTGATATGGCTGAACCTTTGAACCCACATTGGAGGGTGCAATTTGGAAATTTGATATTTCTCCAAAGCTCAAGACCTTTCTGTGGACTATGCTTCATAAAAAGCTCCTCACTAATGTTCAGAGAGTTGCTAGAGGTTTTACCCCTAACCTCTCTTGTCCAATTTGTCATAATGCTGATGAAACTTTACTGCATCTTTTTCGAGATTGTCCAAAGTCTATGGTTATATGGAATGCCTTCAGTAAGCCTGCTACTATTGATAACTCTTTTTCTTTTGATTGGAATGGTTGGATTCTTGCTCAGCTTCATTGACATATTGCTATCCAAGACAATATTAAATGGAAGAGTTTGTTTATTTGGAAATGGAGGAATAATCAAGTCTTTGAGCCTGAATTTGTTTTGCCTAGTTGTTTTAAGAAGCTGATATGGGATTATGCCATTGAGTGGAAGAAAGCTTATTTGAAAGCCAATGAAAATGTTATGTTCAGTTACACCTGGCATTCATGGAAGATGTCCTCTACGAATTTTTTCAAATTAAATGTTGATGGAACTAGGCTATCTCCTTCTGGCAAAATTGGTGCTGGTGGTGTTATTCGAATCATTGTGGAGACTGGATCATTGGCTTCCAAATCAATCTTGGTGTTGGTGATATCCTTGATGCTGAAGCCTGGGGCCTTTATCGTCTGAAACTTGATGCAAGGCTGAACATCATGAATTTGGAGATTGAAACTGATTTTGCTATATTGGTCCAATTGATGAACAGTTCCAACACTGAGCTTTATCCTCTTGGTTCTCTTCTTCTCGGTTGCAACAGCTTGATTAGTAAAATGAATGTTGCCAACCTTACTCACATTTTCAGAGAATGCAGTGCTACTGCTAACTATCTTGCCAAATGCAACATTTCTCATGAGCTTGGTTTGGTCTGCTTTGATAATCCTCTTGCTCATGCTGCCAATGGCGGAACTAGGTAAAGACCAAAGGGTGCCATGGCACCCCTTGATCTTTTGGTTGATGTATGATTTCTAACTAAACTGCTATTAATTTAGGAAAAGCTCGTGGGTGATTATACTTGATGGCACCCCTCTTATAAATTTGGAAACTAGAAGTGAGCAGGGGAACAAAAAGAAAACGTCTCTGCACTCAATTCTTGCTTTCTTAAATGAATAAAATAGATTAATGTCAATATGTAATTTATGTCTAATTCCTCTAAAATTTATGTATTAAGGTTACTCATATTACAATTTTGAGGACTCAATTACCACTTTAAAGATAAATAAAGACTAATGTTGTAACTAATTTTTTTTATAATATTAAGGACTCATATTACAACTTTGAGGACTAATATTACTACTTTGAGGATTCATTTTACAACTTAAGGACAAAGTTGATTCATCACATGCATTAACACATCCTAACCTTACCCTAAAATTTCTACCTATTGAAATGATAGTAATCCTCGATGAGATTTGATATACTAAAATCATTTCAGAACGTACAATTGTTTTATCTATATTAATAAAGTACCTTTGTTAATAAATTATTTCTTCAAAAAAACACGATGTACCAAAAAGATAGACTAACTAAGTAAACCGTAGAGAAATTAAAAAAAGAAAAATATATGGAAACGTTAATATATGAAAAAGAAAAAGAAAGAAAGAAAAAAAAAAAGTGCTATTAGAAAGAACCCTGAATGTCAGGAACCCTTACAAGGTAAAGAAAAGCCTTACTGCTACACAGTTTGAAGGATTTGTGACATTTGTAACTACATACTATTTAGCTGAAAAGTTTACTGGGCCACGGGCTCCACTGTGTCCCAATGTGACTCCTCCAATATCATGTATGATATCCCGAAAATTCATTAACCGGAAACCATAAGACCTTTCGCATTTTAAATATTAACTTTTCCGGGTTTCAGAGAAAGAAAAAAGAAAAAAGAGCAGGATGGAGAAGAGAACGAGTAAGATTTTTCTGTTTTGTTTTTGTTTCTTCATCAACGTTTGAAGAGATGAATTCACCCTTTAAAGTTTAACGAAAAACAGACAAAAAAACAGAGTAAGTACCGACATGTACCCATTTTGAGTCGTAATTAGAACTTCATGTATTGTTTTGATTCTTTTAGAAGATGATGTACTCATTTTCAGAGTGGATCATATTTGGTTTACTATTTTTAAAATTTAAAGAGGAGGATCAACTCTAAACCCAAAAACATTAATTTATGTTTATTTGCTCCCAAAAGACCTGGAAAATAATAAAGACCCACAAACCCAAATCGTGGTTGCGGCTACACCATCACGCCATGCCAGCCACCCGCCACCGAAGTCGAGTCTTCACCATCATAGCCATCGTATGTCAGGCCACCATCCAACACCTCCAAGACTCACCCTGCCATAATCTTTATCACGATACCAACTCAGATATAGAAATAGCGCATCCGCGTAGGCCATTCGGTTTCAAATGTCCAGTTTGCATATTGTTTGGTTTGACATAGTAGGAGTTGAGGCATAGTACACTTCCTCTGCTACATTTTGTTATAGGTTACCAATAAACCTATATGTATCTTTTCGGTTTCCTACCTTTATATTACTCTGAGTGCCTTGGGATCTTGTATTTAATTTCGAGGTTGTATCTTAAACTTGGAATCTTGCGAAACTCCTATTATCATGAATTGTTGGATTGTGTGGAGTTTGAATTATTTGAGGGAGCATAGATAAAAAGGCCCTATGCGATAAGGTTGGATTTGTAATTTTGGAAGTGTTGTTTTTTGATAGCAAACAAGGAAGAGTCATCTATTTTCAAGGTTAGTTTTGCCGAATGTTCAGAAAAAATTTCTTTGAGATGAATCCCGCAGTGTTTGCTGTGGATTTTAGGGTGAAGATCGGGATGAGTCCTGACACCTTACTAGGGGTGTGAGGTTGAGTTGTCACATTTAAACAAAAATGGACCTAGAGACCAAACTGATATATAGTTGAGGGACCAAAGTAAAATTTTAAAAGGTAGAATGTAAAAAAAGAGAGAGAAGGAGGAAAATAAAAGGCGGAGTGTAGCACTCATCAACCTTGGGTCGGAGTGAAGTCGTTATAATGGTAAAGCCCAGGTGAAAAAGAGAAAATCCAAATCCCCAGATTTAGCAGCTAACCCATCTCCGATCTACACACCAGCTGTAAGCGCCGACATTATCATCTCTCTCTCTTTCCGAGTCACAACCGAGTCAAGGCGTGAGTAATGTTAGAGTCGGAAGCAGCTTAGGGTTTCCTCTCTCAGCCATGGCGACTCAGAGTCAGAGCCCTCCGATCAGCTGGAGAGACTCGTACAGAGGCATGTCCTCTGATAACATCAAGGGTTTGGTCCTTGCTTTGTCTTCAAGCTTATTTATCGGTGCTAGTTTCATAGTCAAGAAAAAGGGCTTGAAGAAGGCCGGCGCTTCTGGCATCCGAGCAGGTCCGTAATTCCTCTCCTCCAGATTTGAAAATGATATATTTGTTTTTTTTTTTGGGTATAAATGAGGCCAAAGGCCCAGAAAGAAACATTTGAATATGATATTCTATTGATTTGTTCTCCAGGGGTTGGCGGATATTCATACCTTTACGAGCCACTTTGGTGGGTGGGCATGATCACAAGTGAGCCTCTTTTTCACCAATTACACTGTAACTGTTGAATGTGAATAACTGTAATCACATTTTAAAGAAATATTCTGACAAAACAACTCCCACTCTGACAGTGATTGTAGGAGAAGTTGCTAATTTTGCGGCTTATGCATTTGCACCAGCTATACTAGTAACTCCTCTTGGCGCTCTCAGCATAATTATCAGGCATGATAAAATTTTACACCTAAATACGGTTGCTTCCTAGGGTTGAGTGCCTGATTATAATAACATTTTGCAGTGCTGTGCTTGCACATATTATTCTACGGGAAAGGCTGCATATCTTTGGGATTCTTGGTTGTGCTTTATGTGTTGTGGGTTCTACAACAATTGTTTTACATGCGCCTCAAGAACGTGAGATTGAATCTGTAGCCGAAGTTTGGGCTCTTGCCATGGAACCAGGTAGATAGTTTATTTGCAACTATTTGTCTCTTCACTGGCTATTTGATTTGATTATACTATATATATGAAAACGAAAAAGGAATTCATAATCATTATTGGTTTTTTTTGTCAGGTTTTCTATTGTATGCGGCTCTTGTCATAACTGCAGTGTTTATACTTATATTCCACGTCATTCCGCAATATGGCCAGACACATATTATGGTTTACATTGGAGTTTGTTCGCTTGTAGGTTCCTTGTCGGTATGTGTTGCTAATACACTTTGAGTATCTTTACTGTTATGCTTGCTTTCTCCCTCTCATCCCATCTTATTTTGTGTTTGTTTTTGTTTTTGGTTTAACTAAGAAAGTCATTTGATAGGTCATGAGTGTTAAAGCACTTGGAATTGCTCTGAAGTTGACGTTATCCGGAATGAATCAACTAGTCTATCCTCAAACTTGGGTCTTCACTTTAGTTGTAATTACTTGTGTGCTCACCCAAATGAATTACTTGAACAAGGTAATCAAAATTTCTTCTCTGTTCATTTATTTATGGTTTTTGAACTTTTTTATTTAATCTTCTTCTGTATGTTTGTAGCCAAAACCTAATGTCATTTTAAACTTTGCCTCAAGTACACTATGAAAGTATGAAATATTTCATGTTCCCATTCAATCACCTGCAAAGCAGTGAACAACATATTGCATAACACATAACTCTGTGGTCCTCTTTATTGGTAAAAGTTATGTTCATATAATCATATTCCTTTTGTGTTAGTCTTAATTAATATCGGTCTTCCATTTATCCTTTTCCAGTCAATGAAGGTATTTTGTTTTTGTGTGCGTGAGTGTTTAAATTGAGCTACTTGTAGAAGTTAGCTCTTAAGACAGAAAAATACACCAAAAAAAACCTGTTGATGATATGTTAACAATCAGAAAAGTGACAGGGTCCACAAAGGGATGCCCGAAAATAGAAAAAAGTTAACTAATGAAGGATGGCACTTTGTGGAGCTTCTTCATTTGCATTCTCTGATGTTAAAACCAGCCTATTAACACAGTATATTGTGGATTCTCATCAGTGATTTGCAGACAGTTACAAAGGTCAGAAAGTTGCAATAGATGTGAGATTGTGGGTGATGCTTTCCTTGGAAGCAAGCGTAATACTGTTGTTACCTCTAATTTTTTTATTCCTCGACCGTGTTTTTCCACTTTCATTGTTAGAAACAAGACTAAATGATTTTATAAACGAGAAAGAAAACACTATATACATTAAACATTTACTCTGTTGAAGGTTCACTCAAACATTGCAATGCAGTAAATTGGTACATAATCAACAAACGACATTAAGTATTACAGTATCTAGATAGGCCAGGCCCTAGGAAGATGTGAAGCTGCCTTCCAGGCCACATTTAGTAGCCAAAGACTCAAACACCAAAGCCTTAATGCTTTCCTGTAGGGAGTCCACTATGGTAAAGTTAGATTCTGGGTCTTATAGGCATGGCTGTATTCCCTTCTTGTCTTTAGTGGGTTTAGTTTACCTTATGTTTTGAAGTTAAAACATGTGAGTAAAAACATTTCGGTCCTGTTCCTTAGTGCATGGGTTTCCACATCAGATGGAGCCATGGAGGTGCTGGGTGGAATGAGATTCCGGCTGATATTGTAAATCATATTTTATCCACTGGAAAGGTGGAAAAATGAGTAACTGTCATGACTTTTCCCAAACACCAGTTGTTTGTTTTATTTTTTCCTGAGTGAAGAGTTTTTATTTTTATATTAAATTTGTTTTCTAAACGATTTTTCTGTTAAAGAAACTAAGATATGGCTGGTTGCTGAATAAAACCAACAACAGTTTCAAATCAATTGTTTGCACCTCATTTCTGTTTGCATCAGCATGGGTGTAAATCATGCATCACAGAAAGGTCTTATATATTATTTATGAATGTAGTTGCCTTTTTTCTTATATTTCCTTTAGAATAGATATTGTAACTAGACAAGGAATTGGATGGAGTCATGTAACTAGTTATTTCCTTCAAGGTATACTAGATAGGCTTGTGAGGTTAATAGGAAAGAAATCAATTATACTAGTGTTTGATTCCTATTCATAAACTATGTAGTAAGTACTGGTAACTTTTTAATTTTATTGAAGTACTAGACAGTTCTTGGGCAGGCAACTTTTTCATTTATAATTTTCATGTTGGAATATCATTTATGCCTAATGTGGTACTTTCTTCCTTAATCTTTTGGCAACTTGTCGAGCCTTCATGTGGACTTTACCATTAAATTTCATGATTTGGAGTTCTTAGATATTTGCTTTTGTCTCAGATTATTTTTGTTATTTCCTTGAGTTCAGCCAGATAAATTAAAGATTGTGGTCTCTTTATGGGTTTGGATATTTTGTATAATTTATTTTTATGGTGAAATCAGTACGTGTGAGTTACTCCAGAAAAGGGGACTATATCCTCCTTTTTTTCTCACCAGAAGAGAAAGCCATCTGTTTATTTGTATCCTCTTTAGTGTATAGACTGCAAGGCAGCGGCAAATATAGAGATTCTCGTGCGCTTTGTGGGCTTCAGTGTTACAACTGATTTTCTAGGGATATCATTAATTCAACATTCTGCGTCCTGAATCTATGTTGTAAAGGAACAAAAGAGCATTATTCCAACCTCATTGCGTTCATTGATTGTAAAGCACAGATTTCATCGGCAGGAGCTACTGATAAGAACACAGTTTTGCAATATGATGGAAAGTATTCGTTGGGCAAGAGCTAATATTATGAAGTAGGAACTCAATTTGGCTTCTCTCTTTATGATGGATTGTTCAGCTGTCTTGTAGCATGTATCTTGACGTTCCAAAGCACTTTCAGCTGCTGCTTTTTTCTTGTCTTTGGCTTTGGGTGATGTGTGAAGTCTTTTTACCCAGTTTACCTGCTTTTCTTTAGAACGTACATGTTGAGGGTCTGTCAAGTTCACATATATAGCTGATTTGGAGCAGTCTGGCTTGTTTTCGTATGGATTGGTGATTATCTTCTTTTTTTTGAACTAGTTGAAAGTGGTCTGAATGAGAGGACTATTATAGTGCCTATATAAAGTGATGTTCCACCACTTCAAGGTTTAGAGTGATCACCAGCGAAAGGTAATGAGCTAGAGAATTCCGTTGTAGGAATTAGAGCGAGGGAAAAGGAAAAGAAGAGTCAGGGCCCTTTTTTGTATTCTTTCTAGTCTTCAACACGTCTGTTATAGTCTTGGTGGGATAGTTTACCTGTTATACTTACAGAAAAGATTGGTTGCCCTGTGGACGTAAACAAATTTGTCAAACCACCTTATTTCTGTTGTCTGTGTTATTATAATTGTTTGAGACTTGTCTATGTTGTGCTATAATATTTTTATTTTGATTTCCCATTCTAACCACGTACAGAAAATCTTTTGGCAGTACATCTGAACCCTTGCTGGGTGATGTGGCCCTGTAAAATTCCTAAACTTGTTTGTCTGTTTTTTTTTTTCAACTTTTTTTTCAACTACACAACACCCTCCGATTACCTGTTGACAACAAGTAGCAGTGAACATCATCCTGGCACCACTACCCTCTGACCATCACACGTTAAACGGCGGCATTTTCCCTCCTTGTTGGATGTGGTGTCGGGCGCCACTCTCCCTCGTCTTGTACCTATATCCTTCTCTTGTCTGTCATCCAAATTTGGCATAGATTTCTGATTGACTCTACATATGGCAAGGTCACTCATTTCAGACCTGGCAAACATAAAGTTGGTAGTTTGCCAATCAGAATTGGGAGTGGACATCGAGCATCCAATGTTTTTCTATTTGCTAATTTGTAGTAGGTCGTTTTCAATTATGATGGGGTTGTATTGGATGAGTTTCAGGACAGTCAAATTTTGGGCATTAGTCTGCAGCCAATAGGGGTTTATATTTTCGGATGTTCTTAAAGTCCAATATGTCAGTTTGATTCTTGGCTTCTTTCCACAGTTGAAGTTTGCCACTGTTAGTATTGTTCTTCTTATATTTATAAGGTGGGGTTAATCTCCACAGCTCTGTACTGTTTTCATTTGATTTAAAAATATTTGGTTTTTTTTATTTTTCTTTTTAAGTAAAAGCTCCAAATGCATTGAACATATGAATCATAAAGAATTGTTTTAGTTTTATTTCAAAAAAAAAAAGAAGGAATTGTTTTAGTTTATTTTTGTGTATATGAAAATGGTTGGTCCCATAGGATGATAATCTATCCCATTCTAAAACCTACTCCCCATGTATCCCCTTGCTATGGTGTGAGGTGACAAGGGAACTTGAAACAAGGTAAAAGTTAACATTTAACTTCAATATAACAGTGTCTCTACAATTGCTCTTACATCTTGCTTAAAAGGTGTGGACTATTCCAATCAAATTATAGAACAAGTCACCTGACAAAGAATTCTCGGTTATCATCTCTTTACTCGTTTCTTCATGTACTGTTTTAAAGACTAGAATCCATGTTTACCATCTGACTTGATGGTTTATGTTTACCATGCTTACCATCTGACAACGGGATGCTTGGTGGTTATCTGTTTGCTCTTTTCTTCATATACTTTTTTTTGAAAACTAGAACCCATGTTGACCATTTGAAGTGGTGGTTTTTGTTTTTTTAAGGGTTATAATTCATAATTATTCTTTGGATCCTTTTTCTTTTCCATTGCAGGCACTTGATACATTCAACACAGCCGTGGTATCTCCTATATACTATGTTATGTTCACATCACTAACTATTCTGGCTAGTGTGATCATGTTTAAGGTATAATTTTCCCCACTTTTTTTTTTTTTTTTCTGTTAATGAAGAAAAAAGTTGTATGTTACATCATTTTTGCTCTCTCTCTCTCTCTCTCTCTCTCTCTCTCTCTCTCAACATGATAGATGCAGATCTCCTTTTCCCTCATCATCATCATCAGTTTATAATTGTTATTAGCATTATTTTTTTCGGGTATTGGCTCCTCTCAAACCCTGATTTACAATCACTAGTGTCCATGCAAGTCGATCGTTGTTTTTTGGCGCAGCTAAAGATAAAATGTTAACTTGATTTGTATTATTTCTTTTACACTAACATGAAAAAGTACAAAAGTAACTTACAAAACTAGATCTGAAGACAATGCTTTAATCTTCAGACCAAAAAAAAAAAGACAATCCTTAATCCACATTCTCCTGATTTTACTGTACTTTCAGGATTGGGACAGACAGAGTCCAACACAAGTTATCACAGAAATGTGTGGTTTTGTGACTATACTTGGAGGAACTTTTCTTCTTCACAGAACAAAGGATATGACTGACGGTATTTATCTTTATTATTGCTATCATGAATATTTTATCATATTTTAGCATACTGCTTCATTAACTTTTTCCGTATTCTAAAGTTGTGATTTCAATATGTTATCAATCTGGCACAGGTCTGACAACATCAATGTCCTCTTTGCGACTGTCTAAGCATGCAGAGGAGGATGGAATGGATGGGGCTGAAGGCATCCCGCTCAGGCGGCAGGATAACTCAAGATCATGATGATGTAACAATTCCAACAAAGTTGCATGCTTATTTTGGGGGACCTTACTAATGCGGGCCTTTGTATTTTATGGAGCATCGTATCTATACAACTGCCAAATCATTTCTTTTTGGACAGCTTAGATTGGTAAGAATATCCTCCCCTCCCTCCCCCCGTTTTTTGGCTGGTTGGCTTTTACAGTTGCTACTTTAAGCACTTGTATACTCTTTCTCCTCACTAGGAAAGAAAGACAGTCGGCAATTGAACTTGAGCAAATAGATTATGCAGTGTATCTTGGCTAACATTTGCCAATTGCCATTCAATGAATCTCTAAAGATCATATCTTATTTCCCCTGCTCTTCTGTTATTGTGTTCCAACCATTTTAACTTGTTATTGTCTTGAAATATTTCTTCAGTCAGCAGATGCTACATATGGGTGTCATGGGACCCAAGAGTTGTAGCACTGTGCATAGTTTTGGAGTGAATCGTGCTAAATCTGCATTCTTCTCATAACTTGAAATGGTCGATTAGATTTGGCAAATCCTGGAAAAAGTTGAGAGAAACCTAGACGCCCGTAATAGTGAAAGATATTCCCAATCCTCAATAATGGGAAACTTTTATGTTATGTCAAAATTAGTGAAAGATGCTTAAATCTGCTAATCTGGGTTTGAGCCGTTATCTGAAGTATTTGCAGATCAAGAGTGTAGCTGGCGCTTGTTTCAGACTCGACGCTTTCGTAAATGTATAAATTTTGGCTCTTAAACTGGAAATCTTGGTCATATACAGACCGTGCGGGGAAACGGCACTACCATGGGCATGCAAAACACCTAGAAGAAAGTGTTCCATCCATTTCTTGACAAAAAGGCATTCATACATTTCATGACCAAGCAGTTCTCGAAGGTTTACACCACCACATTAACATAAGAAAAACTGTAAGTTTTTCCTTATCAAGATTAGAGAAAAGAGATTTGAGCTAAGGAAGGCAAGAAGGAGGACAACCATTTTGAAAGATAGATTAATGAAGGGACCAAACTTGAGAAGCAAATGAATTATGTAGAAACTGATGATCAATTGTTTCAGAGTTGTGATGACAAAAAGAACTAGTATTAGGAATGTTGGGATTATAAATTGAAAGAGTATCTCTAGTTTTAAGTATATTTCGAAATAAAAGCCAAGCAAAGATTTTAATTTTGGGAGGTATGTGCAATTTCTCGGAAAGATACAAGGCATTATAATGCGTGGGAACATCCATCAATTGAAGCCAAGAAGCAGAACTTACAGTGAAGGCACCAAAACTGGAAGGTCCCTAATAAATTTATCAGGAAGAGAAAATAGAGGGGTTGGAATAAGCCAAAATTTTATCAACAATGTGTAAAGGCAAAACATTTTGTTAGGCTTGAACATTCCATGAAGCGTTGTGAATGAAAGAACTAATTATATTCCAAGAGAGAATGGTAGCAAGAGGGAATGAGAGTATCCAATTATATTCCGAAATCTCAATTATATTCCAAAATAAAATGGTACGACCATCATCAACTATCTATATAAAGCCTTCTATTAGAATATCCCTAACATGTAGCAATCCCTTCCAAGCAAGAGAATGATGAGCTTTTTTATCCAGAGTAAGAAAGTTAGCAATTCTAAGGTACTTTTTAGTGACTAACTTCACCCACCAGTTATCTGGCCGAGTGAGAACTTTCCATCCAAGCTTAGCAAGAGCTGCTTTATTAAAAATATGAGGATTAAATTCAGTTTACCCCTGTGAGGTTTCGGGTTAACATCAATTTAGAGAGTCCCCATACTGAGGAGGCACTGAAATGAAGTTACCCCAAACCTCAGGGGTTAAAATAAATTTAATCCAAAATATGAGCAGGTCTAACCCCAAGACCACCGAAATCCTTAGGAGTGGTAACCTGATTTCCTGATTCCAAGAAACCTTGGATTGGGAATTACCCCCAGAAGAAAGATCTACATTCCTTATCGATTTGATTATTATATATGATTAAGAATACTCGAAAGATTAGACTTAATAAACCAACTTTCCACCCCTGGAAAGAGTTTGAGTCTTCCAACCAGATAACTTTTTTTGGCAGTTTACCTACAATAGAGTTATAATCACGCCAGCACACAACATTATTAATACCTAAATACTTACAAATAGAGGTTTTATGTTGGATACCTAAACATGCTTCACGTTTAATAGAAGCAACAAGATTACGATAAAAGAATATAGTTTATTTATATGATTAATTTGCTGACCAGAAGCTTCAGAGAAAAGATTCAGAGTTCGTAAAATATTTGTTGCATCTGAATGAGTAACTTTAGCAAATAGTAAACAGTCATCAGCAAAAAAACAAATTAGAGATTTTAAAACCATGAGGAGAAGTAAGCATACCAACATTAGAGCGAGGTTTAGAACAAAGATTATTAAACGATCTGATCAAATGTTCCACAAAGATAGGGTGAAAGAGGGTCTCTCTGTTTAAGACCTTTAGAAGGGGAAAAATTACCAATCGGACTACCATTAAGAAAATAGAAAAAGAGACAGTAGAAAGACAATTTTAAATCAATTGAAGACAAAAACCAAAACGATCAAAAAGACAAGTACACAGATAGTTTCAATCAAGGAAATCATAAGCTTTCTCCAAATCCAACTTTAGTGCCATTAGACCGAAACACTTATTCTTTCTAGTAAAATTACAAAACAATTCACGAGCAATAAGTATATTATCATGAATTGATCTACCACCAGGCACAAAAGCACATTGATTTTGAGAAATGCATTTAGCAAGAAGAGGACGCAGTCTAGCTACCATAATTTTGGTGATAATTTTACAAGTAACATTACACAAACTAATAGGCCTATAATGGTGAACAGTTTCAGGATGATCTATTTTTGCTATGAGAACAATGTTAGTACAGTTCAGTATTGACGTTATGGTTAAAAAATTACAGACAATTACATAGTAAAGATGATCTTTAACATAAGGCCATTAAGCTGATAGAACTTTGCTGAAATCCCATCAGGACCAGGAGCTTTGAAAGGTCCTATACTTTGCACGGCACTAAAACTATTAGTATTTTAACCGGAGACAGGCTCTGATTGTCCTTCAGTAATACAATGAGGTAACACAGGTGAAATGAAAAAGAGCCTCTTTAGAAGTTGAATTGGAATTAGAAAAACGCTTGGAAAAGAAGTTGGTAAGAATCAATCCTAGCTTGATCTGCATTCCAAACACCAAGAACATCTTTAAGCCTAAGAATTTGATTTCGTTTTTTCCTAATTGTAGCCTGCATATGAAAGTATTTGGTATTCTTATCTCCTAACTGTATCCATTTCCATTTTGATTTAGCACGTTCAGCCCAATATATTTCCTCTTGTTTACAAAGCTCTTCTAATGTTCTTGTTGCTGAGACTTGTGCCGTCAAGGACCGTTTCACAGTGGACAGCAAAAATAAAAAATATTAACAATGGACGACAAAAATATAAAATCAGAAGAACGGTTATAGACAAAGTGCCTCTATATCCATCATCAAATAAAAGCTCCCTCCTCAAAATATCTAGTCTTCATATTCTGTCTCTTCATCATCATCGTCATTGTTTCCAACATACCTCCATCCATCCTCTACATTGTCACGGTCCTCCTCCGTTTCTTCACTGTCTTCTTCATAAACTACTTCTTTGACTGGCCATGGCTTTTTCATTGTGTTTGTAGTGGCCTGATATGGAGTTGAGCCTTTGCGCACTTTGGCAGGAGGGAATTTCAAATTCGGTTTGGCCCTATTTGTTTTCTGGCTTTTTCCATTTGCACGTTTTACTGCATAAACATCTTGATCACTGGTTTCATCCATCTCATTGTCAACAGTATTAGGGGCATGCTCAGCATTTTCATCAGACATATGACCAGGATGCTCTCTCCTCAGATGTAGTTTAAGCTTGTATTCATGGATGTAGGCTTTTTCACACCCTTCATAAGGGCAGGCATACGGGCGATCGGATGATGCAGAACCATAAACTCCTGCAGGTGTTTTGGGAGTTTTTGTTTGTTTCTCTGAAGGTGGAACAGCATACTTAGGCACATCTACGGGCACATTCTGCAAGTAAAATTAATGTTAATATAGGAAACCAAATTAAACTTTATATTGGTAAGAAAGTTAACAAGTTGCATTGTCAATATCAGTTATAAGTTGGCATTGTCCACGCCATATCATTGTCCCTAATTTCTGAATATTCTAATAACACTATCTTCAGATTCATATGCAATCAAAAGATATACTGTATTCATCCAGGGGCAGCATAAGATTATGAATTATAGAAATAAGGGTCTTTTACCAGCAGAATAATTGAATACAAATATACATCAATATAAGCAAATGGCAAAGGAGCAGAGGAAATAGCAACCTTTTCATGATGAGATGAGATGTGGTTTTTTAGCTTGTACTCATGTGCATATCTCTTTCCACAATCTGGGTATGGGCATATATGATAGTTCTCTTGGGAATGCGTTTTCATGTGAGACCGTAGGTTGAAATCCAGGGAGAATGCCTGCAGATGTAGAACTTCATTACAACAACTTAGATATTTTATGCATCACATGCCCACAAATGATTGTGGGAGTTGGAGCCTTTTAGGTGCCAAATAATTGATAAACTATTCCTGGTCCATCTCTTCCAAACTATGAGCTTGGATTATAGCTCATAAAAGGATGATCACTTGAGACATGGTTTAGAGGAGACAGCCATCATGGGGCTTTTCACCCCATTTTGGTGTGTGAAGTACAAGCGATGCTGAAGTTCAGATTACCCGGTCAAGATTGTTATAGAGTGATCTTGGACAAACCAGCTTCATAAGTTACATTATTGAAACGAAGAATACAAGTTCTTTGGCAGAAAAAACAGAGGCATAGAGTTACAAGAGAAAAAGATGGCACCCATGTTGGAATGGTTCATTTTTTGGGCATCCCTTGGAGCACTGATATCTTCCTAAGTTCAAGGAATATTCTTTCCAAGTAACCTCTTTATGTTTGGACAGCAGTTGTGATTTTGATTCATTCCAAGTTATTGAGTTTTCCTGGGGAGACGGTCAAGTCACCTATATTTAAATGGCTTTCTTACTCCTTTTATTGATAGTGTGTTCCTTTTCAACATAAACGAAACAAAATAACCACTGTCAAATGGCTGGAAATAAACTAAACAGAACATGGGAATGGATCAAATATATTTGCATCTTTCAGAAGAAAACATTATAGTAATATCTTGTAAAGAACATACAACAAACCAGCACAAATTCAACATTGGATCCCAAAGAGATCAGGGAGACAGAAAAGGCAAAAGTAAGCACAAATTCAACATTAGAGGATAAACTAATCACCTTACCACAGCCTTCATGAGGGCAAACAAAATCTCTTTCGCCAGTATGAATGAGAAAGTGTCGTTTCAACTTTGAACTATCCAAAAATTTCTGCGACATTAACAATATACTTTTCAATTTACTAAGAGACAAACAACTTTGATTGAAGATCAGTATTTATACATTAATTCTTCCCCCACCCCCCAACCCAAAATTCCGTTGGTTCACAGACTAACCTAATATACATAGGAGTAGCACTAATTAGAATTTCCAAACAATTGCAAAGATAAGAAAATACCACCTTTAATGAAAAAAAAAAAAAAACCTAAAAACCCTTAAAAAACACACAGGGTTGGTTTTAGGCCACTCAAGTTATACTTTCCTTCCAGCAACTAGTATGTTACTAACGGTAGATGATAGGGTTTGACTTTACCATTTTCCTTATTATCGTTATCTCAAAACTAGACAGCTTTTTCACATTGTTTTGACAAGCTAGTAACTTACTAGATGCTACCTCAAAACCATGAGCACAATAGTAAACCAGACGTTGGGGAAAAACAACATACACATTCTAAATAATACCTTCCCGCAACCCTCATAGTGACAAACATACTGTCTCTCCCCATGAATGTGAGAATGCTTCCTCAAAGCACCAGCATCAATGAAGGTCTTCCCACAGCCTTCATAGCTGCAAAGAAAAAGGACTTCAGTTGTAGGTTCAGGTTCTGGTTCTGGTGCTAATAGCTCTTTTGATTTCTCATTCAAAACCTTTACTGTGCCCTCTAAGAAAAACAGAGAAAAAAGTGAGAAAATTCAGGAGAACCCATTTACCGTCATAAGAACAAAAACATGCATGCCCTTCAAAACAAGTTAATTCAAGAGGGCTACCACAACTCTTCTCTAATCCTTGATGTCACAAGCTTAAACTAAAGTTGACACATTGTTGGACTACAGAACTAAAATAACATTTCAAGACACTTGGCTGAATCAGTAATGAGAACAGTGCAAGCTTTGCATGCAGTACTGTGTTTCCCCGTAATTGGAATATCTTCCGAGATAAAAAATAATAAAAAAATATAAAAAAACTTCTAATACATGAGAACTGGAATAATTTGCTTCGATGTCACTGGAGTAAAAAGATGTGCATTTACTTCAAGGGTAGATTTAAGGGGCTGAATGTTGGAAAATTATGGGACATATTCAAGCAAGTCTTAGAGAAACTAGCTCTGTAGCAGTTCTGATATCCTATAATCAGATGTGTAAGGATCTGTAAGAAGGGGGAATAAAGGCTAGTTTCCTTTTTTTTTCTTTTTCTTTTTCTTTTTTTTTTGCTGACATCCAACTGGTGTTATTAATATTGTTATTCTCTTAAAAGAAAATAAAATAAAAAGCAAAACTATTAGCTGAATGTCTTAGAAGTAGTTAGGAAAATGACTGATAAGCTGAATGAAATTACATATATAGTGTAAGAAGTGAAACTAGAAATTGACAGAAGCAGAAAGGATTGATAAACCAAGATCTACAAATATAGTGTCTGAGCTACTTGATGTACTGCAACAAATAGAAAATGAACATGAGGTAACATTTTTGATCTCAGAAACCAACTTATTAGGTTAATATGTCATCACTAAGAAACGAATGAAAGTGGAATGAATATGAGATATTTTAGGACATAAATAAATCAGAGACCTAATGTTTAAATTTCCTATGAATTTCTATTTTATTCACCAATACCAATTCATAGCAATTCATAGAGTGCAAAGTAAACCTGGTAATCAGTGTACCTGTAACCCATTTCAAAAGAGAGCACTTTCCACCAGTTGCTACCACATCCTGCGAAACCCTACAAAAGATTTCATCAAAGAGATAAGAACTCGACTCGACTCTAGTTTTCTTTTGAATATCTTCATCGAAAAACAGGATTGAGTAAACCCGATTTCGTTTCTAAGCCAACAAGTGATGAGAGACCAAGACAACTTACCATTCTTTAACCCATCTAACAGCGGGAGCTCTCGATCTGAAGATGGTGCGCCGCTCGAAATAATTGTGATGGAATTGGGTATCCATATCCTCCTTCTCCTTCCCCACGATTTGTCTATTCTGAATTTCTAATCTAATTCTAGTTGAGAGGGTTTGTAGGTTTTTTTTAGGGCTGTCTTCGGTCCGGTCTGTTCGGAACCGGTCCAAACCAAACCGAATAAGCAAACAAAAAGGGACACTAGTTTTGGGAGGTTTAATAAATAAATATTTGATAAATTAATAATTTTTTCGGGTTCCAACTCGGGACCGGTGTATATTATTAAGTTTCTCGTTTAAATACATAAAATAATTTTAAAATATTAATCATTTTAAGTCCTAACGAATAGATAAAGTAATAATTAATTAAATGAAAAATAAAAAATATCACAATAAATATTAATAATTAATAAATAAATAAAAGATTAAATAAGGTTTATAATACAAATTAAGGAAACTTATAACAATATTAATTTCTTTATTTAGTCTCAAAGTATCCATATATGCTCATTCGTTTTTTCCATGTATTATGAAATTTTTTTAAAAACTCTTGACAAATTAAGGAAACTTAATACAACAATATTCTCTATAAAGTAATAAATATTTATTTATCGATAAATGAATAAATTATTTATTTATCAATAATATAATAACCCCTCTAAAGTAATAATTTTCAATGGTCCCAACGTTATTTCTTTATAGAGGTTTTACTGTATATTTATTTTTTTGTTATTTGTAACTTATTTGTTTGGTAACTTTATAATGGGTTGCAATTGAACTTTAGAAGTTGGGTCTGATTTAAGGGACACTTTTTTTTACACCATTTTTGACATCTCTTTGAAACCATTAGATTATATAATGTTTAATGGTCTAGATTAATTACAAGTTTGACATCAACACACAATAAGGTGACATGATAAATGACATAGAATTTGAAATGTCATATTTAGAAATAAACTCATAATAATCAAAAACAAGAAAACCAAAACAGTAGAACACGATCAAACTGAAGAAAAAAAAAAACAAGAAGAACCGAAGAAGAACAAAAAGCTAGAACGCAAAAGGAGATTTAGCTTGTGAAAAGCATTAGATTTATATAAAGATTAAGATGGAAGAGGCCAAGATAACATAGCTAATTAAATGTGATCTGTGGGCTATTCACCCTTAATTTGGAATGGTTAAATGTTTACCAAACCTCCTTCCCCAGGTTCAATTTTCAAACGAAGAGTCATGATGAATCTGAATGAAGTGAATTGCAGTGCTAGCTAGTGAGTGATTGCAAGTTTGCAACAGACCGATCTATATATAGTTTTTCTTCCATAAAAAATCTATAGTTTTTTTTTTTTGTCGATT
The DNA here is from genome assembly GCF_000184155.1 of Fragaria vesca subsp. vesca. Classification (NCBI taxonomy): domain Eukaryota; kingdom Viridiplantae; phylum Streptophyta; class Magnoliopsida; order Rosales; family Rosaceae; genus Fragaria; species Fragaria vesca. The sequence continues at coordinate 15,950,428 of NC_020495.1, forward strand.
TAGAGAAAGAAATAAAATTACTTGTTTTGTAAGAATTGTAATTGGGGGATTCGCAGAGATGGGAGAGTTTGGAGAAGACGATGAATTCATCTTTTCTACAGGTGATTGGCTTTCTGTTTATGTTCTTGTTTCTTATTCTTGTTTTTTTTCTTTTCCCAATCCTGTTCTAATGTTTTGGTTTTTATTAATTAATAATAGTTTTTCTCGGTTCATTTTTAATTGAATATAACTCAAATCACTAATTCCATATCATTTAACATGTCATCTTCTTATGTGTTGATGTCAAACTTGCAATTAATCTAGATTATTGAATGTTATATAATCTAACGGTTTAAAACAGGTGTCAAAAATAATGTCAAAATTTGTTTTTTTTTTTTAAAAAAAACTTTTTATTAATAACTTATACATGCTACATATGTCAATGAGGTTTGAACCCATGACCTCAAAGATGTCAGTTAAACACCTTAACCAACCAAGTCACGGCTTACTGACATCGTCTCGTGAACTGCACCTCGTCAGTTAAAACGAAAGTCTCTTGAACCGGTAACGTCCTTTATCAAAAACTTTTCTTACTATCTTTTTTTTACCTTAAAAACCGCACCTCGTGTCGCCATAAATTCTTTTATTTATTTTTTTTCTAATTCACACACTCCAATCTCTTCATCTTCTAGGTCTCAAAAAATGGTGGCTGAGTGAGCTGTCACTCTAGGGCCGAGAGCAATTTTAGCTATGACCCTTCTTTAACGGATGTTTTTCATAAGCTGGGGTTCAAACCAAGGACTTCCTATTACTAAGAGAATTTTTACAGCATCCGTCCCACTGACAGCCAAACATGTTTCCACTAGACCAACTATATTGGGTCAATCTCTTGATCTTCTTGATCTTACTTTTATTAATTTGGAGGTGGGTTCAACTTCAAATTTATCGAGAGAGACCAAGGTAAGTCGACATTAGCTCAGCATCATTTGTTGTTTGATCATAAATGCAAGGGCGACTATTTGTACACAACCTCAAATCTATTTTTAGCTTCTCAAGCATTTATATAGTAATTTTTGAATAAAAACCATTTTAAAGATCAAAATCAAACCACTACTAATAAGTTATAGAATATACATGATCACACTTAAAACCTAAACAAGGGGAAAAAAGAGGTTAGTGGGTGGGAATGGCGGCAGGAAGCTCATCATCAAAGCAGGAGGAGGAGCTAACGCTGAGCATCAAGTGGAGCGGGAAGGAGTACACGGTTCGAGTATGCGGCGACGACACTCTGGGCGAGCTCAAGCGCCGAATCTGCCAACTCACCACCGTCCTCCCCAAACGCCAAAAGCTTCTCTACCCCAAACTCCCCCCTTCCAAACTCGCCGACGACGCCGTTTTGCTCTCCTCTCTCCCTTTCAAGTCCTCTCTCAAATTGACCATGATTGGTACTATGGAGGATGATATTATCGTGGACCCCGTCGACTCTCCTGACATTGTTGATGATTTTGAGCTCGGCCAAGACGAGGCTGTTGATATCAAAGATAATCATCTCAATAACCAGAAATTGAGGAGGCGTATTGATCATTACAAGGTCCATCTCTTTTCCCCTTTTTTTCCTTTTTCTTTTTCGTTTTAATATCCGAAAATGAGAAATATGTATGTGCCTCATCTCGTAAAGATTGAGCTCAAGAATCCGTGCCGCCAAGGAAAGAAGCTGCTTGTGCTGGATATTGATTACACTCTCTTTGATCATCGGTCCACAGCAGAGAACCCGCTTCAACTCATGCGACCTTGTCAGTGTTTCTTCTCAAATACAATGTTTCAACCTTCCTATCTCTATTTTTTGTCTGTCTAGTCCAAACCCTCACATTCCTACATTGTCTTTTCTAGATCTTCATGAGTTTCTCACAGCTGCTTATGCCGAATATGATATAATAATATGGTCTGCAACCAGGTGAGCTCTTGCCCTTTCCCTTCTGTAAGGTTGCGGTATAAAGCATGTCCCTATTATTTCCCTTCGAGCATGTGCTTGACTTTAAACATGAGTACCTAAACATTTCATAACTCTGTTGACTGGTAATAAAATATAAGTTTAGTCAACTCAATATCCCGAATATCGATCTGGTTCATTCTGACAAATTTTCCCTATTGAGTTTGTCTTCCTCTTTCTGTTCTTTTCAGCAGTCTGATTATCTGTTCTTCCAAATGAATATTTGACCCCCTTTTTCCTATTTCTCCATCTTGCATCGATGAGTAATAGAAAGACTGCTTAATGAAATAATGGTACCGCTAGATACTTAGCATCAAGAATAAATTATTAAGAGGAGAAGTAGGAACACGAGAAAGAACTGACAATTATATCAAGGTTAAAGTGCTATGTGGTTCGATAGTTGGGTGACTATACTGGAACATTGTGGCCATAGAGACCTATGCAGGCAGATTATCACTTGTGAATTACTTTATGAGTACATCAATCTAAAAGGCTGGATGAGTGATAGTAATAGCCACTAAGTGGATGCATTTCAATCTTTATCATAATCTTGGCATGCTATGTTGCCAAACTGTGTAGAAGATCACATATTTAATGCTAGAAATCATGCTAATCTATACTTATGTATGTTGTATGTGTGCATTAACTTGATGTGAGGGTACGACGATATGTCATGTAAATTAATAGACCTTTTATTTCCTTCAGTACCCGTGAAAGATTAGTACAGATGAGTGTAGTTTACTATTACCATATTTGAAGGATATTTATAGAATTAAAAATATAAATTGATTTTTGACTATTTGATGTGCGACACTTGTGGGTTCATTTTGTATATATTTTCTTTCACAGCATCAAATGGGTTGAGTTGAAGATGGGACAGCTTGGCGTACTTAACAATCCCAACTACAAAATCACTGCTCTTCTAGACCATTTAGCAATGATTACCGTTCAGTCAGATTCGCGTCGAATCTTTGATTGCAAGCCACTAGGCTTAATCTGGGCTCAATTCCCTGAGGTATGTATGGAGTTATTATTGATGTCCATTCTCTATCTCTTATATATTTTTAAACTGATATTGTTCCTTCCTTTGTAACTTAAGTCACAATACAATCATGACCTGTTTTGCCAATACAAGTTATAATCGTAATAAAAAAGAAAATAGAGTTCGTCACGAAACTTTGTTTTTATATCCACCTGCAGTGTGGTTTTGTGGTTCCAAGAACTACAAACAGTATGAAAGTATGTCCATTCCCTTTTTTTCTTTTTTTTTTCCCTTAACCATCAATGTGGTGATGTTTAGCCATTTCATGTTTTTCAGTTCTACAGTTCAAAAAATACTATAATGTTTGATGATCTGCGAAGAAATTTTGTGATGAACCCACAAAATGGTTTGGTCATCAAGCCATTCAGGAAGGCCCATTCTAGCCGAGACACTGATCAGGAGCTTATCAAACTCACATCGTATTTGCTTGCCATTGCGGAACTCGATGATTTGAGCACCCTTGATCATAATTCATGGCAGTCATTTACTGAGGACAATGTCAAAAGACGTCGGCATGAATGACATTTGGAGCACTGGACCAGTTTGTTGCTTACATTGAACTTTTGAGGTATCTAAGTTTTGTCATTCTCCTAGCTCTAATTTCAACTTTTCTTTGATTCTATGCTTCTCTCCAATAAGTTTCTAAAACAAAAATCTTTTTGTTTTTGCGTTTTCTTATTTCATTGTTTTCTTATTTCATTATTGGGGTCAATGTCCATTTATTTCTCATGGAGATTGAGGGTATATATGAAGTTTATAATGAGCATGAAATATGTTTTCACATGATCCTTCTTATAGTTTTCAGTTTTGTTGGAGCATCATATCAGTCATGCAACGATGCATCATGATCAATGTACTGTTGGAGCACATCTAAATATGCCCTCTTTCATTTCAGGGATGTTGAAATTTGCTCTATCTCAGAGATGAGCCAGGTGACTTGAAGCCTTTAGATGGAGTACAATCCTCCCACTTTAATCATCTGTTTCAATATTTGTATGAATTTCTTCAGTAACTGTATAAATTTCATAAATTTTTATAAGGTGTATCTTGCACTATAAGGATACTGTGTTTTGTATTTAAAACTGCTGAGCTACGGCCTACGTATAAGCAGTGATATAGACAATTCATATCAGTTTCTGTGGCTAGACAAACCGTTGAGGTAGTTCTATCAGTGCAAAACAAAGTGGCTCAAGGGTAACGGTGTTCCGGGAAAGGGGCTTAAAATACATAACTGAATAGTCACCGATGGCGCCGGGGTGGAATTACGAAGTCATGGATTTTTACAGGCGGTGGAGGTAGCGTATGCAGCTAGGGTTTGAACTGGTTAATGAAAATTGAACTGAGCCTGTTGTGGAAAAGAAACTTTTCACACGTATAATTCAGTTAAGGAAACGATAAGTGCTCATTCTCAAAACAAAAAAGGAAACGAGGTATGCGCAGTGACAAACTCACCTACTTTAGATGAGAGAAATTCCAATTGTTCTACCTGCTTGATAATTAAGCCAATTAGTACTAATGCATCCATGCAATTCCAGCAGAGCAGAATTCCAGATTTGGAGAACACTTGCAACTAGCAAGCTGTCACTTCCCTTCCTCTATCTGCTCTTCTCTGAGCCTCTGCTTACCCCTCATATACTAAATTTGGCTTATAATTCATTTCAGACTTTTCTTTTTCTTAAGAGAAAAAGAAGTGAAAGAAGGAAAAAAAGAAAAAGAAAAAAAAGACGGAAAACAAATGTGTTCGGTTCGTGTATTGGTTTTGGGTTGTGGTAGTGCTGGAGTCCAGTAATAAATATCAGAGTATTTACTGGCATAATTAAATAATAGTATTTATTATTAACGCATAAATGTTGGCTTGGGTCTTATATATTACATTGGTATTGAGACACTACTACTCTTCTATCAGAATCAAAAACCAGATCATATCAATGATCGTCGATCTCTAAAACAAGG
>NC_020495.1:15955411-15965862 GCF_000184155.1 Fragaria vesca subsp. vesca
GAGAGAGAGAGAGATAGAACTCAGAATGGGTGGTGGTGGCGGCGGCGGCGGTGACGTGGTGTGTAGTTTTACCTTCACCTTGTCTCTGACGATGATCATCTTCTTCTTGTCATCCATTTCGTTATCTTGTAAGTTAGATTATTTTCAGCGTTAGAGACTCTGAGAGGAAATGTTTCTGGTTCATTCTAATAATTCATGACGGTGGTGCAGATGGATACGACCCTTTAGATCCTTATGGCAACGTAACCATCACTTGGGATTTCCTCGCGCAGAGCAACACAGATACTTATGACGTCAGTATCTATCTCTACCTTACCTACGTTTCATTCCTCTCTTTTTTTTATCAAAATTTCGTTCTCCTTTTGTTGATTCTTAATCCATCAACTCTTCTTTCCATTTCATGAACAACTTTTTTTTTCTTTCTTTTTTTGTTTCTGATTTCACGTCGTAGTTACAGCAGAATTGGATTGGTCCTACACTCCTACTCTCCTACTTGTGTAACTGAGTAGGATGGTGCTTTTTCTAACCTTAACCTAGCCAGTCAAGCTCTTTTTTCGTTTTCTTTCTTATTCTTTAGGCAAGAAAAGGAAAACCCATATCAAATCTCGGATATTAGGAAAACCAAATCAAATCTGTGATACAAAGTCAGTAAAACTAGGTAAATAAAGATATGAAAATCCGGATGAAAAATCTCTCATGAATGACTATATTCTCTTGATTAATATTTGGGCCATTTATTCGGATGGATTTTGTTAAAAATTAGGAGATAGTATCTCAGATTGCTTGATTTACAACATTTTTTTATTTATTGATATGCTGCTTTTTATGAACATAGCCATCTTTCTTTCCAATAGATTCTCCACGTTCTATCATTTTCCTGTAATGAAACGTCGAATTATCTTCGCGATTGAAATAGAAAAATTTTGGGACATACAAACGTGGACTAGGCAAACATGAAAAGAATATAAAAACTTCAAGTTCACTAAATTGATTCACTGAATATGGAGTCTAGGACACATTATATAATATATATATATATATATATATATATATGTTTTGTTTAATTTGTTGGTGATATTAGTAGCTAAGCCAGCTAGGCTGATCGATATTAATGTTTTTCTGATGGATGCATGCATGTATATATGCAGATAAAAGTATCAATATACAACCTGCAACAATACAGGCATGTCGAATTCCCAGGATGGAGACTACAATGGAAGTGGAACAAATCGGAAGTGATTTGGGACATGCGTGGTGCCGAGGCAGTTGAGCAAGGAGACTGCTCAGCGTTTAAGGGCTCCGGCGCTGGAGATCTTCCTCATTGCTGCCTGAGGCGGCCCGTCATCACTGATCTGCTTCCTGGAACTCCTTACAACATGCAGTACAAGAACTGCTGCAAGGGAGGTGTTTTGTCATCCATGAACCAAGACCCTTCCAAGTATCTCTCCTCCTTTGGGATGAGCATTGGCAACTTTCATGCTAGCCCCCCAGGATTAAACAGTTCCCTTGATAAGCTTAACCTTACAATGCCTACCGATTTTAATCTTGGGATTCCTGGTTACACCTGTGGAGACGCATTTCTTGTCCCCCCAACGAGGTATATTGATGAGAAAGGACAAGGACGCCGCTGGAAACAAACCCTTGAGACATGGAACATCACATGCACCTACTCTCAGTTCCAGGCTTCTCGCGCTCCCAAGTGCTGCGTGTCCTTGTCTGCCTTCTACAACACCACCATTGTTGGTTGCCCTCGTTGCAGTTGCGGATGCCAAAGACTAGGAGGAGCCAAATGTATCGAGTAATTTTTCTCTCCCCTTTACTCCTAGATAGCTTAATAAATAACTTTACATCCTATCATCATTAAGAAATATTTCATCTTAATTTGGACCAAAAACGTCATTATAAATCTCTCAGCATGGTATGATCGTAACTACGTGCATTGCAGGTCTGGTGACAAGCCTCCTCCTAGTGTGTTGAAACTTCCAACAGAGCAACAAGCAGCCATACCGCCTCCTCTGGTAACATGTTCGCAGCACATGTGCCCCATCAGAGTTCACTGGCATGTCAAGCAGAGTTATAAGGAGTACTGGAGGGTGAAGATCACAATCACCAATCTCAATTTTCTCAAAAACTATACTGATTGGAACTTGGTTGTTCAGCACCCAAACTTAAAAAGCATCAGGCAGCTTTTCAGCTTCAATTACCATCCCCTCACTACTTATGGAAACATCAGTAAGTCCTACGTACCTTCAACTCAGCCTAGCTACCTTTTCGATCTTCAATTGTTTAGTACTTCTATACATTACTAAACAACTAAATATATACTGATCATCAGATGATACGGGCATGTTTTGGGGCATCAAATTCTATAACGATATGATTCTCACCTCGGGAAACCAAGGGAACGCACAATCAGAAATGTTGCTGCACAAGGATGAAGGAACTTTTACGTTCAGAGAAGGATGGGCTTTCCCAAGAAGAATTTCCTTCAATGGTGATGACTGTGTCATGCCCCCTCCAGATGACTACCCCACACTTCCCAATATTGCAGCAACCCTCAACCCTTACCTGCTGTTAGTCTCCTTCATGTTCCTAGCGGTAGCGGTACCGGCTCTTTTCTGATCCTGGTTTGGCCGGAATGGATTAAATGGCCTTCTGTTGTGCACCTAGCTAGTACTTGAACAAGAGAATCAATGCAACATTCCATTTAGTTTAGAGCGTATATATTAGTATATTACTAGCCATCTTTTGGTAAGAGAAATTTTATTAACACACCCTAATTACTAGATACACATCTCATTCTTAATATACAACCTATTGACTTTATTATTTTAACATTTTACTAGATACACATACCCAACCTTCCGACAATACCCTTATTTAAAATACATCACTTATTTACTAAATACACAATCCATTCATTAAATACACATACTTTTCTAGATCTGCAATTCAATTTATTAAAAAAAGGAAAAAGAAAAAAAGAGTATATATATAGCATCATCCCAAGTTCTAGTTTGGTGTTAAGTTTGAACGACCTAGCATGCGTGAACAGTTTAATCTAAATTTCAAACTTCAATTTGAACTATCGATATTAAAACCTTGATAATTTAATATTTGATAAATTAATAACCTCGATTAAATAATATTTTTTGTCAGCCCCGAAATAAAGAATTAGTAAAATTGATGTCGATAAATTAACAATTTCGATTAAATAATATTTTTTGCCGGTCCCGACGTTATTAATTTATAGAGGTTTAAATTATAGGGCTTGGTATCTTCACATACGTTGTTCTCGTATAGAAGAAGAAAATTTTAAGCGGATATTTTATTTTAACAAGTTTTCTTTACTTTTGATATGAATGACTCTTTTGGTAATTTTACGTACCCACAAACTCTTATATAATTTGTATAAAAAAAGAGATGTGTATCTAGCATTTAAAGATGTGTTAATAAAAATTCTCCTTTGGTAAACTTCAGGACTTGGTAACGTCTATAGTTAATAATTATAGTTAATTATTTGAGGACTTGTTTCATGTTTTATCACTTAAATCAGTTTCTGACTTTCTGCACAACGTAAGTAACGACGTCCTTCAATCAAAGATGTTTATTTCTATTCCATGCTATCCCCACGCAAAATCGTAAATTAGAACACTATTCACAGGGAGGCTAAACCAATAAATCAAAGAAACCACGGATTTCATTTATAACATTTTACAGAAGTACACATTCCTATCATAATGCCTTGCATATCCATTCAGCCCAATCACTGTACTATGTCGAAATGGGCAAGAAATGAATTATGCAACACTTATGAATCATATGACTAATTAAGACATACAATAAAGATTGAAGTACTGAACCTTTTCTGAGTTACCACCTCCGGTAAGTCGCCTGCCCCAAGTAGAACTACTTTGGGCAATGACTACCAGGTGCACGGACATTAACTTAACAGAGAAGGACAATAAACAGTGAAAATCAAATTACACAAAGTGAGAAGAAAGGGAGGGCGCCAAGAATGGGATAGCTCGGCCTTGTCCCGCACAAAGAGAAGCAACAAACATGGTCAGGCAGGTGATGGCAACATCAATGGAAAGTAGAGATAAAACACAACAGCTCTGGCTTGACAACACATCTAAATGCGAAGTGCACCAGTGACAGGGTCACGGCCTGCATTTGCATCCTTGTGTTTCAAAGAGAGGTTAGCAAATTGAGAATCAAGGTCTCTGCTGTTATTACGTCTATGACTAGAAGAAGGTCGCTGCTGTTGCTGTTGGTGCTGTTGTTGCTGCTGCTGATACAATGCTCTTAGCCTCCCAATCTCCCTCTCCAACAATTCTTGCTCCACTAAACATGAGGAACTCAAATTTTAGTCGCCTTACAAAATTTTGAATAACAAAAAGAATGGGAAAGAAATAACTACTACAGCTCTGCTGATATGCAATCATCTCTCACCATTGATTAAAAAGACGTTTCTTGTTTATGTGAACAATTATAAAGAGCCAATTCACCCAGCAACTTAAACATGTTCCCCATGAAACATTAACATTCAATGAATTCTATACATGATGGAAAAGAACAATTGAATTACCCTAGTTCTACTTTTGAGACTGTTGCAAGAAACCAACCGTAGCTTTATCTTCTACATCGTAACTATGAAAAGATGGTTATGAAATTGTAGAGTACTATTATTATTAATTCACTACTGCACGACAGGAGAGAATATTTAAATGTCTGGAAAAATTATTTTTACGCCACAGTAAGAGTTTTTGTCTCAAGTGAATCTATTTAACTAGGTTTAAATTAATTAGATACTTTAGGAAGAGGAGCTCCTAAAAGAGTTACCGGTCCTAATAGAATAAAAGGAGCTCAGCACTCAACACAAAAATATTTACTAATCGACAATTGCTAGCATTACGAAATATTCACCTGAACAAGGGATTCATGGTTTGTGAGGTTGTCTAACTAAATTGATTAAATATAACTGTGTCAGGTTCTAACTAGTTAAAAAAAGTTACTATGAGTTTAAGAATCAATGATGATAGGAAGCACTTGAAGAATGGTATACAATGCTTGCATGGTAAACAACCCTAATTTAAGGTTGTAGCAACCTCAACAGAGTTTGAGTGTACACAACCTAGAGGACCATCTGTCATCCTCTCAATAATTTCATTATTATTAGGATAAATATGAGATTTGGATAAATTGATATAATTTCTTGCCACCATATAAAATGAGTTTGTCCTAAATCATGTAATAAATGCAATTCTCAAATGCATTTCTAGATATATTTTCATTTGTAATATAACTTATTGACATTCAATGTATCAACTGTGATATTAATCATCTCTTTCAGCATTCCTAAGTCCATTAGTTTGAGGAATTACAATGATCCAAGCATCAATGACTATAGAAAGGGGCATTTGTCAGGTTTGAGTTGAAAATGAGTTGACAAAATCCCAGCTTGATCACTTCTTTTCGCAGCAGTATCAGAAATGTTCTGCTTTTTTACAGCCTACCAGAGAATGTTCTATGACCTCTTAGTGGCACAAAATATCAGTACAGAGCATACGTATTTGATGCCTATGGTGCACACTAAAAACTTTAAGCAACAGACCTACAGAACAGTGAACATTTCTTCATAGTGTCTGTAGCATCTCCAGGTTTTTAATACATAGATGAACCTGTAACTTTCCAGTTATTTAGTTGAGTGTTCCAGATTGGTACGCACTTGTCTCTGAAACCCTTTGGCTTTTTAGAGCATCCTCTAGTGATACATTGCTTTCAGTACTAAGATTTCCAACATTTTATTCATGTTTATCCAATATTTGAGTTTCCAGTCAACCTGACACTACAATAGGTACGAGATACATCACGTATTCTAAGAGCTTCACACTTCCCTAGTTCCCTGTGCTTCTAAACTTCAAATTTAAAAAGTTTCAAAACTAGTACCTAATACGAATTTGATTCAAGAGATGTTCCTAAATTGAGTAACAGATGAAGCAGAAATGCAGATAGACTATCGGAGCATTAATTGTACAGGTAGAAAACTCACAATATTTAATAAGTTGCTCCTGTGCTATGTTTTCTAATCGCTGCTTGAGAGCTTTGTTCTCCATGCTCAGAATTAGATTCTGCTGGTTTAAAAATTCAAGCTCAGCTGAAACTTCAGTCCCTTCTGCCTGCAGAGTAACAAGGCACAATCAATATATCTTTAATTATCATAGGATCAATGCTCTGTTACCCAAATACCCAATTGCCTGTAAAGATGAATACAGTACTCTAGCTTGTTCTTTCACTTGCCTGTAAAGCTTGCACATTTCTCTCCAGCTCAGCTATGTATTGAAGTTTCCGAACCCGTGAACGTTGAGCAAATTGCCTGTAGTAAATAGTATATCAGTTTCCATACATATTATCTCTAGTCCCATTCTGGGACACACAAATCAAGTTTCCACTATCATGTCCATCAATGAGGTTTCAAGGAAACTGAAACAATCATCGTTATATCCTCCAAAGCACTTTTTATTTCCTCAAGCTTATTCTTGCATCAACGTAAAAAGAAAATCAACGATTCTCAGGATTTTTGCTGAATATACACTTCACCTGTCCTCGCTATGTTTTTCATAAATCTAAGGTATGCATTTTAGAAATGTAACAGTGTAAATAATACCATGTTAGCTATACAGAGGATAATCTTAACACCCTTTACCACTTAAGATTATACAATATTCCCCAACTATAACTTTTACGCTGCCATGAGCCTTCATGGTAGAATATCTGCACCAAGGTAATAATAGAAAGACAGCAAGTAATTCTCTTACAAGGCCATTTTATCATTTACTCTACCAAATTGGCATCACAGCACAAGGGCAGAATGCTTGACATCTTCAAAAGGCAATATGAAGAACATAGATTATGAACTGTCCTTTCTTGAATGGCTTATTATAAAGTAGGAATTATTATGCCTAGAAGATATAAGAAACCTATGACGCATATCCCAGAGATACCACACTTGATCTCCATCAAAAGGACGAGATATGGAATTCTAAGCATAAGGGGAAGAGAATATGTGGAATGTCAAACAAAGAAAATAACAAAGAACGAGGTTTCATATATTATAAACTAAGGAAAATTTGTGCAGATACAACAATTTCAACATGCATGAGTTATAGACTTGATGTGCTTGATACAAGTGTTCATGAATATCTGCTCATATCAACAATAAGAGGTTGCACAAAAGCAACCTATAAGTAAAAAAATATAAACCTAAAACCATCATAGCATGTAATGGTCTTAAGAGCTTACTTTGTTCCAGCACGTATAACACAAACCTAAAAGTACCCTAGTCCTTCTACTCTGCCCCTTTTCTCCCATTCTCTGTGCATTTGGTTACAGAAATAGTGACAAAACCTTAACTCTAGAACACAAAGTAAAATAGCATTAGTTGGACTCTAGCTACATCCAAGACATTCATGAAGCATCCTCAAACAATCATTTACAGGTATGTAGAAGAGAAACCAACAATTATGTAAGATTAATGTTGCTATGCATCAGCTATCGAGTCAAACGAGTCTGGATAAAGTATAATCTAGTTAACAACATACTGCTTTGCGCGTTTTGCATCTGTCTCGGATGCATATGGTTTAGCATTGGAATTGTCCTTTTTCTCAGAGGAAGCTTTAGCATCATGTGGTCCAGATTCAATCTGATCTTGCTTTTCACTGGCTGTAGAGACAACCCCATCTGCTTCTTGTGGATTAGATAAAGATCCTGAACTATGAAGAACAATGTTATCCTTGACAGAAGAAAGGCTTCTTGGGTTAGTAATGGCACCCACAGAAGACTCCCAAGCCTTGTTCTTCTGCTTCACCAAGTTCAGTTCAGTGTATAATGAAGCATGTCTTAAATCTGTCTGAGGGTCAAAGTCTTGAGTACCCCAGGAGGGTGCAGAAAACATATTATTATATTTGTACTCTTCTTGAGCAGCAAACTCGATGTTGGAAACATTAATTGCATCTACATATGCAAAGGAGTCACTTGAAGAACGACGATGGCCGCCTCTGCGTATAGGTGTGTCTGGCTCGTTAAGGAGATCATCAAGCCAAGACGGTTGCTCCTCTATAGGAAGACTCTCTGAGGAAGTCCGTTGGTGGTGTGCATTTCCCTCTCTAGGCTTCTGAATAGTTTTTGATCCTATTGCAGGACTAAAGACATAATCTGCATATGATGGGGAAACACTAGGAAATGGACTTTTGGGAGGAAGCAAAGGATGCTTTCCGGAATACATCAGATTTCTCATATTTGATGAACTCTTGGAGTTTGCCATGCTTCGGTGCCGGATTCCTGTATACAACATAGCGTAAGATCACAGGGAAAGAGGAAACATAAATTGCTTACAAGAAGGGATATGAGAAAGACCAATGCATTATAGTTCAGCAACCAATAAAGGAAAATCAAAATACAACCCACAACTTGTTTAACAAAACACCCTTTATTGAATCCAAAATGTGATATATGAAACACATGTTTGATGCTACTTAGGCCATTTCCATTCCATTCCTGACATAGCACCACACACATGTACATAGATGAACAAGCCTACTGAATAGTTCAGAGTGACTAAATAGCCTTTCTTCGTAAACCAGGATATGCACTTATCCTAATCCATGAGACAAAGCAATGCACATAATCTAACAATCATCTGTGACGAAAATATTGCGAAAATCTAAATACAGATTACCAAAACTAATCCAATTTGGATTTTGTCAAGGAACAGTCAGTTGAGTCAATTAGCACATTTTCCGAGCAAAGAACCAATCACACAACTCCTGTTAAAAATTAGTGAGATTTGACGAAATGCTGTAGAATAATGTGGGCAATTAGCAGCTGAGATTTGCACAAATTTGAGAAACAAAAACAATACATAATGGGTAGATGAACATACCTTGGAATTAGCGACACGATTAATCAATCGAGATCTTAGAATGCAATCGGAGTATCTTCTCTTCGCTTCTCTTCTCCTCTCTGTTAGGGTTTCTGAGTTTTCTATGGTTCCTCTCTTCTCTTCTCTCTCTCTCTCTCTCTCTCTCTCTCTTCTCGTTCAGGTCTATTAAGATTTGTTTAATTTCCTTTTTACCTTTTTATAATTTCACGCTTTCTTTTTCTAGAAATGGAAAGAGAAGATAAATGCGATTTTTTTTTTAAGAACTTTCATTATAATGTTTGTTAACACTAACAAAGCCATTGGGCATTGGGTGGTATCATTCGCACACTTTATATATGTGACGACAACCAATCATGAAGAAATTTAATCGGTAAACTCTGTAAATAAAATAGAATTATAATAATATCAATAGGAAATTAGAACCTTTGAAATTTGGAAAGAACTATTTTTCCTTATATTTTTCATTCGAAAATGTTTCATTTCATTTTGTTTCCAATTCACAAGAAATGAACAATTTTTTTATTTTGATGCTTATTTTTTGCGAACCAAACGAGACCCTTACAAACACCCCTTCCAAGCTGACTTCCCTATGTTTTTGTTCTCCTTTTTAACCTCATTTTTCTACTTCTAATCTTTTTTTTTAGGAAAACAAAAATCATCAAAATTACATGGGGACTCCAAATTGTTAAAATAGATTCTTATTCTTTCATCTAAAACAACCTTATTAATTCATTAAGAATAAATGATATGAAAGTTTGGTGGTGTGGGAGCATCGAGCATGCAAGCGGATTTGGGTGAGAAAGTTAAAGGTGGTTAGTAAATTTGATTCCTACCAGAGTAAAGTTAGTTTTTGTGCTAGACTCAAAGTAAGTAATTAATTTAATCTATTTACATTTAATTACGTTTGGGAGCTATGTTTTCTAGGTTTTTAGTGAACGTCATCGAGTCTCGTATACTCTATTATCTAGGCTTGTAATCTCAGCCCAAGGTCGATGGGCACACTCAAACTTAGCCTAGTTTTTTGGGCTATGGGTTGGGCTAGCCCAAGCCAACATGCGGGTTTTGCTCAACCCATTTTAAAATGGGCAGGGTATGGGCAACACTTCTGAAGCCCTGGACCGGCCCATAACCCTGCACATATGGTATAATTAGGACCGGTCAGGCTCAGTAAGGTAAATATATGTATTTACATAAATGAACTAGTTAATAAATATTAGATTAGTGTATTAAATGTATTACAATTTCATTTACACCATAAAAATTAACTATAAAAGTAATTTTTTTTTTTTTAAGATTAAATTCAGTGTGCTACCCTGAATTTTGGGTCATTTTTCACTTGTGTCCATGATCTTTTCTTTAATCACGTGTACCTTTATACTCTAAAAATTCATCAAAACTGAACAAAATTTCAAATCATTATCAAACATGACGTAAGCATCTGATATGGAGAGGACAAAAATGGACCCACTTCTCATATTTAACACCAAATAAATGGAGGGCAACAACA
>NC_020495.1:15965882-16001282 GCF_000184155.1 Fragaria vesca subsp. vesca
GGAAGAGAGAGAGAGAGAGAGAAGAAAAAGAAAAGAAGAATATAAGGGGAAAAAATTGAAAAAAGAAATTGAAAATGCCTTAAAAATGACATTTTTGCCCTCCATTGAGTGTTAGAATGTGAAAAGTGGGCCCTCTTTGTCCCCTCCACCTCAGATGCTTACGTTAGGTTCGGAGATGATTTGAAATTTTGTCCGGCTTTAATGAATTTTGAGAGTACAATGATATACGTGATTAAAAAAAAGATTAAAGACACAAGTGAAAGATGACCCAAAGTTCAAGGTAACACACTGAATTTAATTATTTTTAAAATTAAATCTAATATTTTTACACTCGTTTCTTCAAAAATTTCGAATTTATTTCCTTTTATTGTTTGGGACACAGACGGGTTTTTCTGGCCCAAACTTTACACGCCCACGGGGCCGGGCATAGGCTTCCAATATTTTGATAGGGTCGGCTCTGCCCATTTTATATGTAGGACTGAAAAAGCCTTGGACCGGGTCAACCCAGGCCGGCCCATTTTACAGGCCTACTATTATCAATAATATGTAGTAACTAATTATTTAAGCTCCACTTAACCCCTAGTAAGCATACATGGGACTGTTAAATGATAAATTTGACCTAATCTAGGTATCACTATGCTACCACCACAAATCTACAATGTCGTATCAATATAGGTAGGGTTGGGCATGAGACGAGATAGAGCTAATCTCACGGCCCGTCCCAAACATTGAAATCGGGACGGGACATGACGAGTTTTGCGTTTTTTTTATTTCATCTCACCCGAGTCTTATTCTGGTCGGGACGGGATGAGACAAGCCCAGTCCCGGATAAAAAAAGTTGAAAATAAACTTGTAAGCAAAAGAAAGAGCTTCATAGTTTTATAGTGCTCTTTACTCCATTATGTATTAACAAGTATTTGTAACATATTTACAAGTACAACACGGGGTAATAAGAGAGTTTATATTGTTTTCTTTCTCTAAACATGTCATCACTACTAGGGTGCAAGAAGAGAGTATACAACAATCAACAAATTAAAATATTAAACATCACTGTTATTGAATTGGAGACAACCTAGTAACTTAAAGGAACAAACAACTAAGATTAAAACACTTAAATGAAAGGTTCAAATCATATCTTAATTAATAAAAAATCAATAATTATAATAGTCGGGGCGGGACAGGACTGCCTAAACGGGACTTGAATTATCTATCCAGTGTGCTGTCCCGTTATATGACGACACGAATATATAACTTCCTTTGCCAATAAGGACAAGTTAGAGGATGTGGTATGCTAGCACCACCCCATATATGATTAAGCTAAAAAAATAAGCCTAATACTATGAACTCTAGCATATAAATTTGGCAGAAAAACAAAGTTCCTACTACTGAGTGCACATACATGCTTGAGAGTAAGAGTAATTAGACAAGCTAAAAAAACCTATAATGTAATGACGTAAGCTATTATAATCGGTTTGGGCCAAGGAAATCTCTAACCCAATTAGCACCCAATGTAATAGCCCTAAGAGAAGAGACTCAAACTCAAGGCCCATCAGAATTAGGGTTGAGGCAAGCCCAAATAACCATCTCCTTCATCCTCAGCCGCCGTTACAGCCTCTGATGTGATCCTGTCGCCAACAAGCACCATCATGAAAATCCAAGTGCAAGCAAACTCGCCGTCACAAGATCTGCACCGCCATGCCATCGCCCCCAAGACTAGCGATGTCCTAAGCCTCCCAAGTCTTCATAAGAACAGTGATTTGCCGATTCAAAACACCTCCCAACCGCGCCCGAAAACCATGCCCATCGCTGTAGAAATACGACCTCAAAATTCCAAAGATGATATCCAAAACCTACTGCCAACCTAACCTGTCAAAAGCCACAAGCCATTACTAATTCTCTCAATCACTGCTCAAGGCAATTTTTGTATATGTCCGGCAGCCAAACCGAATTGACAAAGTACAGCGATACCGGCGCTATCAAAAAGCTGCCGCCGGACAAGAGTTTTGGTGAAGGTTTTGCGCTTTAGCCGCTCTCTCACTCACTTAGAGCAATTGCACCTACGCAAAAGGCAATTGCCGATTTGCCAATTGAATTGCCCTTGCTAATTCAATATTCATCCCAAATTGGCAATTGCCTCTCCTTCGTCAATACACCCGTTGAAGGCAATTTACATGCTAATTATTATTACATTTTAATTTTGAATAACTTATTAATTGAAAATGTTAAATTTATAGTTTGATTAATTAATAATGTGATTAATCGTACAACATTCATTATTGTTAAACTGATTATTAATTAATGTTTTAATAAATTATCAAATATCTTATGATTTCTGATAAGATATTCGTCCAATCTTCACTTGACACGTGTCAATTTCAGATACCGTTATCTTTTAGAAATATATCTCGGATATTTGATAAGATTTTCAACCTATCTTTAAAAGACTTATCGATTTGCCGGTGATCGGACACATGGTTTCACGAGAATCACACAATTGAATTTTCTCATATTCTTGTCAATTGCAATTAGATTCTCCCATAGTTGGATGAGATAAGAAGAATAGAAGCTAAAATTGATGAAGGAAGAAGATGGGGAGAAAAACTTTTGAAAGTTTTGGTGTGAGATTATAGAATGAACATGAGTATTTATAGGAAATGTTGGAGTAGTTTTTTGATTTTTTTACGTGAACAAAAAATAATATTAACATTTTGGTTGGTGGACCTCAGAAAATTGCCCGGGCGAATTGGTTGCCAAAAATTAGCAACTGGATTGCCCATTGAATCGATACAACGGTGCAATTGCTCTTAGAGTTTTAGTAAGAAAGTTATGTGATTGCGTATATTATATGTTTGCATAATCATTTGGCATAGTGGGGTATAATTCTCATTTTACTAGCAAAAGGCCATGTTTTCAACTCACGATATAAGTTGAACTAATTTTGTTTGATCAAAAGAAAGAAGAAGATCATCACCGTAGCTGATTTTACTATTAACTTTTTCTTTAGCGTGGCCGTTTGCTTTTTCCAATTTATTGAGGAGGAGTAATCTTTTTTTTTTTTTTGGATCAAATATTATAACTACATAAGTCGAATTCACAACCTTCCACTTACTAAGGGAAGACTATGCCGCTAGACCAAATGATATTGGACAAGAGAAATAATTTTTAAATAGGACAAACGCTTCACGTGGTAGGAAAAGCCCCATGTGGCGGGGATAATTGTTGTATTTGCATAAATCTTGTTTCATTCTTATTATGTTGCCCCAGAGCTACGTGGTAGGGACAACTCTACCTAAGAATTTTCCATCAAAGAGAATGGTAACAAATTATTGTATAAGGACTCTAGGTTTACAGATTGCAACTGTAGTTGGATGAATAAACCTGTCATATGAGGCAATTTTTGTGGTAGTGAAACTACCTAATAAGGTATGCTCATTCGGTATATGGTGATCACCTTTATCTTTTATCCGTTTACCCACGATATACAACTTGGATTAACATTACTTCCTTTTAGCATAACGCATAACGTAGGTCGTAGTTGTTATCATTCCTGCATTATTCCATTTTCCACATTAGTTGTACTCAGTTCATAGACCTTATTTGTCCTTTCTTACTTCATAGGCCATAATTACTCGGTTTATAGCCCGCATTTACTATATACTAAAACCGGTACAGACCGCCCCATTGTTCGTAAGGAACCCCTAGAAATTAACCTTCCTGTCCCTATTTCTCAAGTATTCACGATCCTGCCATTTTCGTCTTACATACCCAACCGCCACCCCGCTATCGCGCGTGTCTTCCTTCTGTTGCCCGCTATTTTACCTTGTATTTCTATTCTCACAGTTTGTATCCATATGATAAATGTCGGTAAGAATTTATTTGGAACTTAAGAAGCTTTAATTCCGCCTTCAGAAAAGAAAAAGAAAAAAGCTTTAATTAACTTTTGGTGCATCCAATGCTTCTTTAATCAGTCTGCCGTTAGGTAACGAAAATAAGGCTTTTATTACTTGTGATGATCCAATGATTGTACTCATAGAGGAATCATAAGGAATTAAGTCAATAAATAATTGTATATTCCTTAATTTAGTGTGGGTAGGTTCCATTATCATTTTAGTACTCAATTTCTTCTCGCTACATTCTTATAAGCAAATGAGTGAATGATATAATTTTTATTCTAATAGCTTTTCTTTTATTTGTTGGATGTATTACTTTACATGTTTTATACATAATATATGCTGGATCTTAACTTTTCTTGTTGGTGTGATACAACTTTATTGCAACACAGGCATTTGTTTTCTTATTAAAAATGTAAAGTAGAACAATGGGGAGTTCATAAGTTGTTCACAACATGAATGTTATATGCATAGATATAGTCCAGAAGACTCAAAGAGACGGCAAATTCCACAATAAATGTTGCAACATTTTGCATCTCAGGAGCCAACTGGAATAATATTATTAGACTACAACTAAAGTACCATGTACTTTTCATTTGGATAATCATTTTACATGTATTGCAACACTAACTATAAGGATCCATATAAGATATAACATGGGCTAAGAACTGATAACAGATTCCCATCTTCATCAATGGCCTAGTTAGTAGACCATACTTGCTTGCATCTAGAGTTGTAGACTAAAACTATAAAAATGCATATACTCTCAGGGTGTACGACCTTTCTCAATACAAAATGGAATTTAACCGACACTTTACTTTGAAGAACTTTTATTGACAGAACTCGTTTATGCATGTTTGCTCTTTCACATATCTACAGTCCTCTATGACACTGGCAAGTTAGTCCAGGATGTTTCCAGATTTCTGTCAACATCCCATAGTGATTTGCACCCTTCCAACCAAAGATATCACATTAATCAAATATCATGAACTTAAATCATCCCATAGTGTAAACAAAAAAGTGCTGACGAAATGGTTGTAACCCCATATGTTTAGCTTAAAACTTTGAAAAAGATACTTGAAGAAAAGACCAAAACTACACTGCAGTAATCTACAAAAACATCACAAACTAAGGAAGACAAAACCCAGTTGATGTAATCATAATGTATATCTGATCAATATTTAATCAATATGAAACGAAGAATTTTCTCTGTATTCTAAATTTCTAATACACAATAGTTTTAGTGTTTTACACCAAACAAATATCCTACATAAGAGAAAGGCCAAATGATGTTACAGCAGTTGTAAAAGTCTGGTCGATAGATGCAACTTGCTACAGTAGTTCTTGTCTTATGAAGACATGAAATCCTTGAACTGTTGCACTCACCAAAATGCAACACACCCTCTATCTTATGTGCGCTCACAAGATGTCTAGCAAGCAATTCAAGATGTCTAGCTTGACACCAGAGTCGGCTTTTTTCTTTTTCGTTTTGGTGGGAGGTTGATTAGTCAGGTTTATAAACAAGTTTGTGTATCTAGTATATCTACGAAAGATCATGAAGAGGACTCATGAACCAAGCAGCTTCTTCCACCTTGCATACCCAAAAACAAGGAAGAAAAGCAATACCGAAAATGCAGTAATACTTCCAACAAAGAACTCAAATATCCCATCCTTTTTGTATAGTACACAGGGAATGTTCATACCAAATATTCCAGCAATCAAGGTCTCAACGGCTATAGCAAATGATGCAATGGTCAATGTTAATTGGAGCTGAATGAGTTCGTTTCGCTGGTTGTCAAGTTGAATGTTGACGTAGTCCTCTGTGTCATCTATATACTCCCGTACCTACATCCAATGGAGAAACAATATGACTGTCACCCAGGCAGTACACCATTTATCTAACTTCATATATATATATATATTATATAGTAGAAAGTTTGCTGCTGTGATAATAGAAGGTTCTTATATATATATATATACAGCCCTTCTCGGCTGCGGACGTCCGCACCAACGGTTTTGGTGCGGATTTCCATTTTTGCACCACTTTCCAATCGAATTTCCTCATCTCCACCGTCTAGTATCTAGATAATATTGTGTAGATCATCTCTGCAAAATTTCAGCCAATTTGGTGATCGTTAAGGCCCTCAAACTCGAGTTTTTCTGGTATGAACACAACCGGACAGAATTCAGTCCGTCCATTTGTTTTTCGAGTTTGAGGGCCTTAACGATCACCAAATTGGCTGAAATTTTGCAGAGATGATCTACACAATATTATCTAGATACTAGACGGTGGAGATGAGGAAATTTGATCGGAAAGTGGTGCAAAAATAGAAATCCGCACCAAAAAATTGGTGCGGACGTCCGCAGTTGAGAAAATCCGTATATATATATATACACAGTCTGGATGTGAAGCGGACGTCCGTCCGTTCTCCACCCTCCGGCGCCGGCGACGGCGCGCCTCCACCCCAGAACACTCCAGCAGCGTCCCCGACCACTTTCCCTCCCTGGCGAGTCCGTTCTTTTCTAGTTTTCCGACGAGAACACCCAAAACTTCAAACAAGATCAATCTCGCCGGAAACTGGAAAAGAACGGACTCGCCGGGAAGGGAAAGTGGTCGGGGACGCTGTTGGAGTGTTCTGGGGTGGAGGCACGCCGTTGTCGGCGCCGGAGGGTGGAGAACGGACGGACGTCCGCACTTTAAGCCGAGTGCGGACGTCCGCTTCTCATCCTCTCTCTCTATATATATGACTTTCAAAGAGGATATCATGTTCAAAGTCAAGAAGATCACTAACAAGGCTACTATCAAGGGGTGAGTTGATTAATTGGAAGATTAATATCTACAGACTGATCAAAAATCCTTGATTAATCACAAACAGACTCTTACTCTTCCTCGTTTTTGGAGACCAACTGACTTGTGAATCAAAAATCCTATATAAATGATAATTACATCAGTTCGAACTTGAGATGTGTGAGGTTGAATTTTAAGTGACAAAATTACATTTAGGTGTTTAGAAAAAGAAGGGATCAACTTATCCAGAACTCACAAATTGAATTGTACTTGACTCAAAAGGTTGCTAAGCGAAGACTTGCACTTACCGACAATATCTTGTTACGAGTTCCATCAAGTTGCATAAAGTAAGCCTCAAGCAACATTTCTAAATCCTCTACATCATCTTCACCCATGTTGTTGCTAGTTACCAAACTAGCACTTCTATTAGAACTTAGCCGACGGAGATTGGGCGCAATAGGACTGATGCTATTTGAGCCAGAACGGACCAACAAAGCCTCAGATTGTTGGTTCTGAATCCACTTTCTTGTCAAATATAAATGTGCCATGTCTTCATTGTCATCCAACAAATGCTCAATTTCATCTCTGACCTGAAATTAGATAGACACTTGAAAGAGATATAGTAGAAAGTTTGTACAAGGTGGCACATAGAGGACACATGCAAAACTATTGAAAAGCAGTGAGAAGAACTTTCATGACGTAAGACTGGGCAAATATACCTTCTGTACTCGTGCAAGCAAACGGGTGAGATTGCTTTTCAAACTGCGAACAAGTTCAAGATTATTGGTGCTAACATTTCTGGCGAGTTCATCAAGAACAGGGTAAGCTTCCATCTCAAGGTCAGCCACACTGGAATCCAAGAATGTACAGACAACTTCTAGAGCAATCTCGAGAACCTGAAACTCAAATGGGAGATCACATTGCAAACCTTCAACTGCCTCAGGAAGAGGTAACCATTGTGGAGCGGTTGAATCCAGTTCATCAACCCTGGATTGGGTTTTATAAGGAAGCTGTTGCCTTAGCTGATCGGCAAAGGGAAGAACCTCCTGGCGCAGAGGATCAAGCAATAGAACCTCTTCGGCAGTAACTATAGCCTTTATAAACTCTAAATTGACCACCATGGCCTTCTCCCTGGCTGCAATTGAAATTGAAAGGAGAAATGAAATTAACCTAGAAGAAGAAGAAATCAAATACAAGGAGGGATAGGTACCAAGGATGCTGGAGGAATGAGAGAAAACAGGGCCAAGAATTCTCAAGTCACGAGGAGGAATGGCAGCACGTCGGATAATAGCATTCTTGTCACACTCGACTAGCTCGGAACCACCGCAGCGATCGAATCGCATCCAAAGCCTGGCTCCCCCGGCCTTCTTCTTCGCCTTGACAGCCCCCAAACTGTTGTTCAAGGGCGAGGGTCCCATTGGCTGTGGCGGCGAAGGAAAAGGGCCGATCAACTTCTTCACACGCCGCCGGCTGCTGCTGCTGCGCTTCAACGACAACGGACCCTTCCCCATTCTCAATCTCTCTCTCGCGATTATGCCTTGTTTGAGGATGAAATTGCGGGTCGGACCTTTTTTATGTCGTGGATTTCGTATGAACCCGAATTCAGGTGACCATACCCGATGAACACGAGACACGTGTCCATTTTAACAGGTTGGTTGTAATTTAGGGATATAACATAAGGAGTTTTGGGTATTTGACATATTTATTTATAATTATTATGGACACTTGTCAATCTCTCATTAGTGTTTGTTACTCACAAATGATCATAGCTGGTCACCCAAGTTATTTTCGTTTTGGATTAAGCTGGAAGACTTTTTTAATAGTTAAAATTTTAAACTACCCGAATTGCTCATTATTTATTACGTTCTAAAAACACTATAATTTGTAATTTAATACCTAGGTTTTCTTTGTAATTTGATAAATATGAAAAACAGAAAATAGAAAAAATGGAAAAAACCAACAAATTATGAGCAGTTTTGTCTAATACCATTTGGTCTGTGACACGATTTCTCTTTCGTAAGTGAAAGGTTGTGAGTTCGATTCACGATAGACAAGTTAATTGTAACATTTAAGTTGTCATCCGATAAAAAAAATATAGAGCAGTTCTTGGCTTCATGCCAACTACAATAGTAAATGTTTACAAGCCGGAAAAAAAAAAGAACCAAATTATTTTTTATTGATAAATAATTCATACATATAACAAAAAAAAATTATAGAAGCAAATGGACGCATGAGTGAGCGTGAGTTAAGCAGTTAGTTCAGTATTTAGGCATAAAATTTGACCAGACAATCTACACCCAATTGTACAAAAAAAATATAAAGTTTTTTAAATTACTAGCTAATAAACCCCTATCAAATGCTAGCGAACTGCAAGAAAAAAAATTAAAAATATTAATCATAACAAGAAAATATGAAGTTTTCTTGCAGTATATTTCTTTTGGGTTGGAAATTGAACACCGCCCGCCTTGTGGTGCTCAATTCCTTCCACAGCGTTATGAGATCATGCAGTGGTTGTTTGTGCCGATAGAAGTTCGATTTCGCTGTGGCTGCTTTCTGTTCACTTTCACAAACGAGAGAGATACGATGCGAGTCAAGAAGCGTTGTCCTTGCGCATTTCAGAGGGCTATGATGCTCCTTAATGATTAATGACAGCTTATCCGACATAGTGGCGTTCAAGAAGGGCGGTCCTTGAGTGTTTCAGAGGGCTATGATCCTCCTCAAGGATTATGATGGCTTATCCAACATAGCGACGGTGCCCTTGGACTTCATATGGATATGGGTAGAGATGACAGGCATGCCTCCGGGTTTGCTCACGGCCGTGCATCTAATTGGCAAAACCATTGGATCAGTCTAATGCCAAACACCAACTCTGATACCCGAAAGCAAAAGCAGCCTCAAAAGTAGCTCAGAAAACTGTCCCAAACTGAGCCTAATTAGCCGATATAATCGCTTTTAAAAGTGTTGGGCTAGTGTCGGGCTTTAGGCCATTTGCCACCTAGGTATTTCTATGCTTGTGAAGTTTTTGTGTTTTTCTAGTCAAAATTGCAATAACTTAAGGTTGTTGCGCAACAGGCGCAACCTAGGTCCCCTCGGCCTCCACCACAAGTTGGCAGTGCGATTTAGACCCGTAGGACTTCAAAAAAGGCCCAAGGAGGCCTCGGATGGTCACATAGAGCACAAAGCATAGAGAATAACCAATATAAATATGAAGTTATACACGGAAAAGTAGTCTCTCACTCTCGGTTAAGAATTGATTTCGACAAAATAAGCTGATTGCCTGGTTTTGATAAAATCCATAATGCTTGCTGCATCGCCCTGCATCGCTACTCTCCCATTTTCCATATAAATGGCACCATCTGCATACTCAAGTTCTTCCAGGCGATGAGTGACCCATAATGCTGTAACTTCCCCAGAACTATCCAAGGAATTCCTCACAGCTTTGATCACCCCAACCTTGTCATAAAAGCTAAAACTCAGTAACAATTATAGAGCACAAAGCATAGAGAATATCTATTGCCTAGAAAATGCTGAACTTGTAAAGAAAGTGCATCTATATAAAAATAGGAACAGGATGACTGCTGAAGTGAAATGATTATTAAACAAGAAAGCCATATTCTTCACTAGAAGAATAAAGAATAGAAAGTCATAAGAAGGTGCCCAAGTGACTTGCAAAAGCTAGTCTGATTATATGGGCTCCAGCACCATCATATGGAATTTATCTATCAAGTCATATCAGATTTATGGAATTTACCTTATTATAAATTCACTTTGTCTCTAAATGTAGTTCAATTTGCAATTGTGTCCAATAAGAGAATATGATAAAATTGTAATCCTCATTTCATATCAATTGTAAATGAGAAAGAAACTACCTGATCATTTTCATCCAAAAATGTTGTCAACTCATCCAACAACAGGACTTTGCATGCTTCAGCTAAAGCACCGGCAATGGCAACCCTTTGCTTCTGGCCTCCACTAAGAGTCTGAACTGACCTCTTCAGAGATGGGACAAAATGAAAACCTGTAAGTTTCTTGCAAATATTGTTGTGTATGTCGAGTAAACTTTGAGTCATAATAGTTGTCCTTAATTTACCTGCAAGTATTTCGACATGCCTACAGCATTCGCAGCTTTTGACACTCTAGATTTGACTTCATCACGTGCCAAGTTGAACTTACCAAGACCAAATGCCACATCTGCTTCAACTGTAGGCATTACTACCTGTTACATGAAAGATGGTGACAATATAAACTCGAACAAGAGTTCCTCCAGTAGCTCTATCGTAGTGACAATGGTATTTAATTTCACAATTAGGCCATGAAAATTTTAAGAATCCACCAAGTAAACCACTAACTAATATGAAAGATGACTTATAAATCTGTATTATTACAAGTTCTTTTTTCTTTTACAAGACAAGAAAACCTGTATTGCTACAAAGAATTGAAGTACATCATTATGAACGCTATCTGGGAATTCATGAAAACTGAAAAAAAAAAAAAAAAAAAAAAAAACTAAAATTCCATCAAAACAGCTCGGCCATGCATCAACCTACAACAGCTTAAAAACTTCTTAAAAAGATATATGACTACAGAAATTGATGCCTAAGGGGAATACAACAACCAAACCTCGTCTAATGATCTCTCCACTCCTATCCACTAAACCTTCAAATACCCTTCCTTTCTCCCCATCCAGACCATCCAAGTACAGTGAAAACCATGCATCCCAACCCACATTACATTGGCCTGCTCCCTTCTACCAGATATCCTTTTGTTCTTCTGGAGAAGAAACAAGAAACTGCCAGTCTTTAAAATTAGGGGATTTGAAAAATTCCAAAGGGGTGGGAAAAAGTTATTAGGTTTTGTTGATATCCATTCCCAAACCTCTGAAATTTAAAAGATGCTTTTCTGTCCAACTTTCAGTCATTCAATGTCCAGATGACTGCTAGCATTGTACAAACCCATAACATTTATGCTTTCTTCTCTGGGATTGTCACAAGTGTATTTACAATACCATGAACCAAGCAGGAACATTCTCTCATAGATCTGAACAAAGTACTGAGAAGAATAATAATCACTACTCAAAAGCCTTTTTGCATCTTCCACAGAAGAAAACAAACACTGATCTCCAAAATATAGGTAAGTGCAGAGAGGTCCTCCACCTCTTGATTGTTGAATAACCTTCAAAAACCAAATCCTAATAATAAGGTAGAGCAAACCACTCACAAAACTAGAGATATCATATATTTGCATTGTGTTGTTTAGACAGCAAATAGAAGCTAATAATCTCCAGTAAGGACATTGTACGGAAGCTAATGTCTGACTGGTTAACATATATGGATATACCTATTGGTTGTTATCTTTTATACTGCATGATGACTAGAATGCCAATACAACTTGATAGATGTCAATAAGGTATTCTCCAGACTTATAGAAGCAGACCACTGGAGGCATGACTAACAGCATCTGAGACACAAAACCATTTACAGGGAGAATAGGGCATATATGTCAAGGCAGCAGGGTAAATGATCTCTGTAAACATAAGCTTTGCCAGGTCATTGGGCATCAGAACCTCATTTTGCTTCCTATAGAAAATGGATGCCCCTACCATTTCAGGTCATTATCTGTTTCTTGTGACAAAACTCAGCCAAAAAAATAATGCTAAGCTTTCTGACTGAGCATCGCAGGTTCTTTGGGCCCTAGTGCGGTAACATACTGCTAGCCCTTTAACAGCTTGGTGTTTTGGTTGACAGGTATATCAGGTCAAGACGATAGAAGACAACAAGATGACAACTATTCACTGGGCCATACCCGTTTGAGTGCTCGCTCCATATTCAGTTCCCTTTTGTCCAGAAACGAGCAGAAGCTAGTTACACTATAAGTTGCAAGACAACTCTGTTGTATTAAATGATACCATGCACTGAACATAAACATTGGCTGCCATAATCACCATATTCATATATCCACAGAAATATAGTGAATATAAGAATCACTAGGCCACAAAAAACTCAAGTCCTATCCAGCACTCATTCCTTGAACCCCCACCACTCCATAACATATTAATCCTTCTGTTTTTTTAATATCACTAAGGCAGTGCCTGAAATTGAAAGCCTGGAAACTAAAAGTTATAAAAGTAAACCTGATGGTCTGGGTTTTGAAAAACGAAACTCCTAGGCCTCTTCACATACACAGTTCCGTTTGTTGGATTCAAAAGACCAGCCAAAATCTGCAACAGTTCAAACAAAGTGTAGATAAAAACTGTTAGTTTTGCTTATTCTTTTTTTGTGATCACTTACTTATCTAATTTCCCCACGCCACAACTAACTTTTAGCATACAAGTCAGAAAAGGTCCTTTTCGTTTTCTTTACTATTCAGTCATTTTCTTTTTGGTTTATAACGATAAGAATCTAATCAATAAAACCATGAAAAAAAAATCAACTACTGATAACATTAACCCTTTAAGCAAGAAACAGCTTTGACATACCTTTAGGAGGGTAGATTTCCCACAACCATTGGGGCCAAGAAGCATCCAAAACTGCCCTGAAGGAATGCGAAGCGAGCAATCTTTAAGAATTGGTATGGTTTTACCTTGCTTTGTTGCGACTGAGAAGTTCAAGTTGCAACCTTCTATGGAAATTTCCTCAGAAACATTAGTCCTGAATATACAGAATGAGAAGTACCCAAATCAATTACAATTACCACACAATAAGAAAACAATTAAAGAAATAAGTGCGTAAAGAAATTAAAGGTGAAAAGATATCTGATGGTGCGAACCTGGTGAGAGGAATAGAGTGCACAGGGGGGACAGAAGTCTTAGAGGCATGTATGAGTTGTGATGGATACATCAGCTTATGGCATTCTAGTTGCCACATGAGTATTGCTGAATCCACAAGTCAAGCCCAGTTTGGTATTGCTGCACTGTAATAATTAAGCTGCCAATAGTGATGTATGAATGATCATCAGTTGCAGTAAAGCTGCAGAGCATACGGTAACCTTAGTTTTCAGAAGTGTTATGCTTATAAGAAACAGTATCTATGTGTGTGTGTTTTTTCAGATGCATTATCTGACAGATGCATCAGGCCATGATATTATAATTTTCTTTTCCCAAAACATAAAAAGGATTGCTAATCAAAGAACATGTTTTACACCTTTTTTGCATTATGCAAATTAGAGGAAGACACAACTAGCTACCACACCACCAAAAAGAGAAGCACGGCAGCATGGTTGTAGATACAATGTGGGCAAAGAAGATAAGTTTCCAACCTAGGTAGACTTAAGAGTGATAGTTTTGGAGCGCAGCATGATAGTTTTCCATTTCCAAATTGTAAAAAAAGGGTCGGTTTCCCTTTTACTGGGTTTACTGAGACGATCCAAAATAATTCAACTATGACAACTGTATCGAATTCGTTGTATTACATTGAAATGAGAACGAAGTAATTCCAGAAAAGAATGGTTCGAAGTGGAGCAGCTAAGTCGGAAATTGTTTCAAAAGAAACAGAAATCAAATTAAGAATAAAATAAGAAGTTACCCGTCAGCAAAGAGAGGCGAGCTAGCAGCAGCAGTACAGGAGGAGGAGGGAGGAGGGAGGGGTTGGTTTTTGTAGTCGGTCTCTAAGATGGAAGGTAGGGATACAGATGGAAATTCCTTTAAGGGCAGTCTTGGTATTTAACTTAAACTATTTATTCGGAGATGTTGAAGATCTAGAAGCTTGAGATCTCTCTTCCTCTTGAATTGTGAATTGTGAATTAGGGATTGAATTTGCGATGAGAGTGAGCAATGAGGCGGAGGCGCTGTTCCGGACGAAAGGAATCAGCGAGATCCGAAATGTGGAATCGGCGACGCGTTTGCAGATCCAAGCGAAGAAGGAGGAGCTCCGTCAACTGGTGGGCACACGGTACCGTGACCTCATCGACTCGGCCGACTCCATCGTCCTGATGAAGCGGTCCTCCCTCTCCATCTCCCGAAACCTCTCCTCCGTCCACCACTCCATCCTCTCTCTTTCGCGTTCCCATGATGAGGAATCTAAGCCCTCCGATGGCGATGGCTCTAATGGCAATGGCATCTACGCCGTCGCCTGCCGCGTCAAGTACCTGGTGGACACCCCGGAGAACATATGGGGCTGCCTCGACGAGTCCATGTTCCTCGAGTCCGCCGCCCGCTACGTCCGTGCCCGCCACGTCCACTCCACTCTCACCACCCTCCATAACTCCTTCCTCTCTCCCTTCCCTCTCCTCCACCACCAATGGCAGATCGTCGACACCTTCAAGTCCCAGATCTCCCAGCGCTCCCGCGACCTCCTCTCCGACCACCGCCTCTCCCACCTCCCCGTCTCCTCCTTCGCCGACGCCTTGGCCGCCCTCGCTCTCATCGACGACCTCTCCCCCCGCCACGTCCTCTCCCTCTTCCTCCACACCCGCAAGGCCTGGCTCTCCCACATTCTCAACGCCGCCGCCGATGACGACGTCGTCTCCGTGCTCTGCCAGGCCCTCAGGGTCATTCAGCTCACTGTGGGCCAGGTCGGGGAACTCTTTCTCCGTGTTTTCAACGACATGCCTCTCTTTTACAAGGTCGTCTTGGCCTGCCCTCCTGCGTCCCAACTCTTTGGCGGCATTCCCAACCCCGATGAGGAGGTCAAGCT
Organism: Fragaria vesca subsp. vesca; assembly: GCF_000184155.1. Taxonomy (NCBI): domain Eukaryota; kingdom Viridiplantae; phylum Streptophyta; class Magnoliopsida; order Rosales; family Rosaceae; genus Fragaria; species Fragaria vesca. The sequence goes on from NC_020495.1 coordinate 15,981,191, forward strand.
GTGGAACTCCTTCAGGGACAACTTGGAGTCCGCCATGGGAATACTCGACAAAGACTACATCGCCGCTGCTTCTTCTTCATGGCTTAGCCACTGCGGAGCTCAGATGCTCCACCAGATTAATGGCAGGTATCTCATCGATGCTATTGCCAGCGGCAAAGAGCTTGCCGCTGCTGAGAGCTTGATAAGGGAGACTATGAACAGCAAAGAGGTCCTAGAAGGGAGCTTGGAGTGGCTCAAGAAAGTTTTCGGCTCCCAAATTGACCTGCCATGGAGTCGAATGAGTGAACTTGTTCTGGGAGATGATTCCGACCTCTGGGACAGTATCTTTGAGAGTGGATTTGTTGGGAGGATGAAGGTGATTGTGGACTCCCGGTTTGACAAGCTCAAGACGGCTGCCAGTATTAATCATGGCCAGGCCGTTGATTTCCTAGGGGCAGGTGGTGGAGTTTGGTTCTTAGAATCCAAATCAAACAATAAGAAGGCTGGTTCTCTGCCATGTGAAGAGAATTGTCTCAATTTCTACTTTGGTCCTCAAGTTAGCGATATTAGGGATGCGGTGGACAGCAGCTGTCAGGATGTGCTTGATGACCTCCTCTCTTTTCTGGAGTCTCCAAAGGCAGCTGTTAGATTAAAGAATCTGGTGCCCTATTTACAAGACAAGTGTTTCCAAACTGTATCCCTCATATTGGAGCAACTGAGTAGTGAACTTGATAATTTGGAAAAGGGCAGCAACAAGCACAAGCTGGTAACCGTCGAAAGGGCTCTTTTCATCGGTAGACTCTTGTTTGCGTTGCAGAATCACTCCAAACACATTCCCTTAGTACTTGGCCCACCAAGGTCTTGGGTGAATGAAGCTGAGTCTACAGTTTTTGACAAATTACCATCCTTACTGAGACAGTCAAGAGCACCCACCGATTCTCATGTGCTTGATAGCCCCCTCAGCACTAAAAGACACACTTCATCTGCTACTGCCGCACTGCTTGGAGCCAGTCAAAGTGCAAGCCCTAAACTTGAAGAGCTTAATGTAACTATGCGAAATCTCCGAATTAGAGCACATGCTTTCTGGATGACTTGGCTATCTGATGAGCTCTCAGTTATACTTTCCCGTGATCTAGAAAAGGACAATGCTTTGTCATCCTCAACTCCCCTGAGGGTAAGTCACATTGAACATACTGCTTTATGCTTTCTTTTTCTTGTTTACTATTTATTACTAATCAACCTTTAAAATTTATTAGGAGGTACAAAAGATTCATCATTTTGTCTTTTTCTTTCATTTGAGAATTTGAAATTAAAAGGTTGTGGATACTTCTGAAGTTAAACTTGATACTGCAGGCTGGTATTGATTTTTAAAATTTGACATTTGGTCTGTTCTTAAATGTAACAAACATAAAGTAAAATTGTTGTATTAATAATCAACTGCTTTAATTAAGCCACGTACTGGCTTAACTTGATACCTGACTGGAACATGTATCTCAACATTGTATTAGTATATCTGAAGTGTCCTTGGTGCTCATTGACCTGCTAACCAAGACATTGGGGTGCACTAATTTAATGGTTTATTATGCTACCGTATATGTGGTTTGCAAGTACATTGTTGGTTAGAATATAAAGAGCCATTTCTCATATATTTCTGTTAATTGCGCAGGGTTGGGAAGAGACAGTAGTTAGGCAAGAACAGTCTGATGATGACCAATCAGAGATGAAAATATGGCTCCCATCCATGCCTTCTCTCTACATTGTTTCGTTTCTGTTTCGTGTATGTGAAGAAGTTCACCGGATAGGAGGTCATGTTCTTGACAAAATAATTTTGCAAAAATTTGCGTTAAGACTATTAGAAAAGGTATGCAACTCTGCTTGAGATCTTACTTCACTTATTTTCTGTATCCGAATACGTTTTCTGTATAGGCTACACAAGTAAGACAACAAAACTAGTCTCCCCCTCAAAATTGTAGCACAATATCTATTTTTACCATCCAAATCCCACACATATGTGATACTACTAAAGACTGAGTAGATTCGTAAATTTACAAGCCACTTGCCCAATAGGTCGTTGACCAATGACAAGCAATATATATGTTTTATTTTATATCTGATTGTAGTGTGGCTGAAACCTTTCATTGCCTGAAACCTTTCTTCTTATCTTGTACGATTAATAGTGTTTACTTTACGATATGTATGTAACCTATTCCAGTTGTGTGCGCACACGTGTTTATCATACTCTAAAGAATTTATATCTTGCTAGTTGTTTATATGTAGTAGTTTATATTTAATGGTCGCATCTGTCATCATTTAAAATGACAAAAAGGTTCTAATTTAATTGAGATATTTCTATTTCTTGCTTTTTGGCTCTGTTTGGTAATTGCTGAGGCAATTCAATATATTTCTAACCTATTCCAATCCCTGATTGGAGTGATCCAATCTATTTTTCTTTTTATTGATCAGAATATTTGCATGTAGGTTCTTGGCATTTATGGCGACTTCCTTTCAAATCTAGATGCTGGTGGGTCTCAAGTGTCAGAAAAAGGAGTCTTGCAGATTTTGTTGGACTTGAGATTTGTTTTTGATGTCCTCTCTGGGGGTGATTCTAATTTAAATGAGGAGCGGAAGACAAAGAGTACTTTCAGAAGGAAGCAGGACCAAAGCCGTATGAAGTCAGCTACTGGAGAGCGATTTGATGGGTTGATACATAGATTTTCACAAAGATTGGATCCCATAGACTGGCTAACGTAAGCTTAATATTCTTGTGAATTATTTATCGTATTTACACTTGTTTTCCCACATTCTTTAACGGTTGTATTATCCTGACAGTCGTATTATCCTGACAGCTTGAACGGTTGTGAGTAATAGGTAACCTCATAGCAAAATGTATATTCTTACGGTTATTTGCTTGGCTAGCTGGTCATTGCTGATAGTGGATCACATGACATAGTGTTTAGTGCTAATGGAAATCGGTGATATCAATTTATAACATAAATGGAATGTAATGTCATCTAGAAGATTTTTTTGGGGGGAACTTTGCACTTTCTAAATCTTTAATGCAACAAAGAAGTCGGTGTATGGGTTAATAGTGTTTTTTCACTTTCTAAAACACTATTAACCCATTTATACTTTAGTTATTAAAGGTTTTCCGTCCTCAATTTTGCTTGTGTTTTGTAATTATGAGGTAAAACCATGTGAGGTGGAATGTTATGATGATATTGCGGCTTTTTTTTTATACAAAGAAGCACCTTCTTTTTACTGAATGTAACTGAAATCTTTGAAGTGGCATAGTTTATATAAGATCTTGGTATTATTAAAGCAAAAACATGGTGGCTATGAAAGAGACTTACTGGTGATAACATTTAAGCACCCACAAGAATCCTTTAGTGGACCTCACCTAAAAGTAAATTCATTATTATTCTGTTATCTTCCTCTCTAGTTCATTACCTCATTGTCTGTTCATTAGCAATCTGAATTTTAGCTAGACTCAACTGAATGTAGGGCATCTGTATCAGCGTCCCGGGTATCAATTTAATGTTTTACCTTTTTTTCGTTTGTTAGTTGGTAACTTGGTAGGGCATCTTTATTCTTTATTAGCATCCCAGGTATCAATTTAATGTTGAACGTTTCTTTTTGTTAGTTGGTGACTTGGAATATCTATTTATGCAGTTCTCTAATTTCTCCGTTTTAGGTATGAGCCATATCTCTGGGAAAATGAGAAGCAGTCCTACCTCCGGCATGCCGTCCTTTTTGGATTCTTTGTGCAACTTAATCGCATGTACACAGACACTGTTCAAAAACTTCCTACTAATTCAGAGTCCAATGTCATGAGATGCTCTTCAGTTCCTCGCTTTAAGTACCTTCCAATCAGGTTGCTCATTCTATACACAAAATAAGATTATACTTGTAGCTACCTTTATTGCATGAGTTTGCATAGACACACTGTTGTCAATTGATTGTTTTCGTATACTTGAACTGTATAGATTGGGTTGCACTTGTCGATCCATTTCATAAGACGGATTAGTGCTTTCTCATATCACATCTTCTCGAAAGGATATACATATGTGTATTCATATTGCCTAAGGGTGTAACACTGAATAGAGGACTAAATTTTTTGACTTCATCTTGGATTATAGTGCCCCAGCATTGTCTTCAAGAGGAACAGCTGCTAAGAAATCCATTGCAACATCTTCTGATGATATTTCTTCAAGAAGTACCTGGAAAGCTTATACAAATGGAGAGCTGTCCAGAAGTATGGATTTGGATGATAACTCAAGTTTTGGGGTTGCAGTACCAATCTTAAAATCTTTTATGCAGGCAAGGCTTCCTATCTCTTTCTGTATTTCTTGCAACAACGTTTTCCTTTTTGACAGTTGAGTTCTGGGCCTTTTGTCATGCTTGAAAAACACTCACGGTTTGTAATTTAATTTTTAAGTGACACAATAATAGTGCTAATCATGTTCAGTGGACATGATATGGTGATTTCAGATAGAAAGTTTTTGACTTGATACACCTGAAATTTCTGTATATAAATGATGTATGTTTACACTTTTTTTTTTTTTGCTTTTTTTTGTTGTTTTGTTTGCAAGTTGCATTCGTAGATTGTTGTCAAATGCTGAGTTTATGATGACATGGTAATAATGCAAATATGGAATATGGACAAAATGTTTTTGTTGCATTTGTTTGGCAAATGATAGCTAGATTCTCAAATTGATGTTCATTTTAATTGGCAGGCTGGAAGTAGATTTGGAGAGAGCACAATGAAACTGGGATCCATGCTAACAGATGGGCAAGTGGGAATATTCAAGGATAGATCCATGTCGACATTTGGTGACATTCTACCTGCCCATGCTGCAGGTCTCCTTTCATCATTCACAGCTTCCAGATCAGAGTCTTGATTGCGTTCAGAACCCTTCTGTCCGTGTTCTTTTCACCAGATATTTGTAATCTTTCATTGTCAAGAGAAGAGTGGAATCTCACCAAGCATGTGATTACGGTGCAGTATTTGCGGTGCCCATATAGAAACTGGTACAAAAAGGTATGCACTCAAAATAATGCAGTAATATGTTGACTTGGGTGGATTTTGAAATAAAGATATGTACAACCTCATGAAGATATCTAGGATGAATAATTCTGCAATGAACCTTTTAAGAGTTTTTGTACCTTTTTTTACACTGTCTAGCCATTTAATGTTGGTTCAGTGTTTATGAGCTACACAGTTATTTTTCAAAAACAAAAGCTAAAAAAAGAAAAAGAAAAATGATGATCGAGAAATATTATAATACCTTTTTATATTAAAGGATCATTGTTTGGAAAGTAGACATGATTCGATCACTGCTGTGATTTGGGTCTGTAAATTTCCCAGAAGACACTCAAGTACATGATAAATGGATAAAATTAAAATGCTGCCGGATCTGTCTTTGTAATTTGTTACTTGTCTGTTTATAAATTCTTGTTAACTATAGAACAGGATCTGCATCATAAGAAAGAATTAAACATATGGAAGTGGATCTGCATCCTGTGAAAGAATCGAACATGTTGCTCTATGATTTCTCTGAAAACTATGAATTATTATATACTCATAGAGTCATAGATCATACCTGCATATATAATATAGATTGTTCATTTTGAAGTTCATGGTGACAGTTATTATTGGCATGAGGTCTATCTATTTGTTTGTGACCCTAGTTACCTGGAGAGATTTCTTATGTGACTGACGTTTTAGTATATGTGATTTATGATTGGAGATTCAAAGCATGAACAGTTTGGATGAGTGAAATAGATTGCATTGTGGGTTTCACGTGCACTGTTTAAAATTAAGCAGAAAAAGGAATTCTTCTGTAGAAATTTAATTCTTATAAAAAGTGTATAGATGTTGATGGTCAAAATGATTGATTTTGTTCGGTTTGCTTGTGTTCATTTTTCTGCTGCAGGCTGGTGAACAGAGGGACTTGGGAGACACTGAATACCATCTCGAACACAGATTGAGGATGTGTGCTAATGCATGTTCAGATTCAATTGTAGATTTTGTAACTAATTAATGTTTGGTAGGTGCTTCACTACAACAAGATTGCAAACAACTGAGGTCAAGCAAAGAATTAAAATGGAGTTTTGAAAGAATTGGAAGGATGGAATGGGGATAAAAAAAACTTTTGTAAATAGAAACTGAGTATGAATGTATGGCCTTTACTGGTTTGTTTTTTTGATGGAAAAGTTTTTTTCCTTGGAACATACGGTAGAAGTTTGTTTTGGTCATAAAAAAATATGAATGTATTTAATTGAATGAAAAATTAATTAATGGTAATAAAAATTGGGTGAAGTATCTTAATGGTTAGTGGTACCAAATATACACATCAAATTACTTGAAGGAGAACACCTATTAGTCCTTTCGCTACAAACTGATTTGAAGAATGATATTAAATTATTTATTACGTGTCACATGTTGGAACATCAAAGAATTCAGGTTGGTTCATTGCGTACTGATAACACAATTTGTCGTTTTTGCTGCGGTTCGTTCTCTGGAAGATGCTGCAGGTCAGATTTGGAGAACTGTTCTTGTCCCTGCTCCCCTGCATCATACTTCCTATATGTTGGTCTGGTGGAGGCCAAATCTATTTTCCAAGAAATGCAAGTTGAAGATTGTGTTCATTTTTGTATGCTGGTACATATAGGAGTATCATTTATACTGGTCTTTGTTAAGCTTCTTAATACGATTGTGCAGAGTAATTCTATGGTCTTTGTTAAGCTCATTAATGGCACGTACAGGTTTAGATTTACATCAAATTAGAACCAATGAAAAATAAAAAGTAAAGATAGACAAAGAAATTTAAGAACTTGATGAAAAATAAGACAGACGACATTTCAAAAACGCATCAGTGAACCAATGAAAAGAAACAGTATTAGAAAAACAGAAACAAAAAACATATGAAAGAAATAGCCGCTGCATTTGCTAAAAGCTAATGTTACTATTCAGAATTCCTCTGTTGCTTACAACTCCTGAAAGTTAACTCAGATACAAAAACAAAGATGTTGAAAACCTACGAAAAACAACTACGACGCAGAAAGAAAAATTGGCTTCACTGCACTTTGGATACGACGAAATGCTGTCTTTACTCTTTCCTTGAGGCCTTCATTTTCACTCTCAACGTCCCCACTCTGTTTATCAAGCAGTGCCACATTTCCATCAACACTGATCACCAACTTCCCATTTTCTCCAGGCTTCACATCCCCAAAGAGTGATACAAGAAGTGCATGAATGACCTTTTCTGTTTTCTTCCCATTCTCTTCCTCTGTTTTTATGTCCTTGGATTCAATGACTACCTTGGGGACTTCTCTGTTGATATTCAAAATTAAAGCCATGATGGAGTCCGAAACCATGTCACTCATAGGATCTGACATCCAATGCAGTGAGACATGTTTATCTGTATCTTGCCTCACAGTCACTAGATCATGCACCTTTAACGTTGGCACTCCAGATTCTTCATCCGCAGAAGATTCTACGCTTTCATATATTTGCCTCAACCGATGTTTTATCACCATAAAGCCAGTACGTAGTATACGGGATAGTAATACCCTGCGTGACATTTGCCGTTGACAGCTGCGAGAAAACATGAAGATCTTCGGAAGCCATAATCTGATAACTGAAACCTTTTTTTACCAGTAAACCGCTTACTTTTTCTCCAACTTCCGGGGTCTTCTCAGCAACCCTTCCAATAGCTTTAGCCATTTTCTGCAAGTTGAAATACATCTCAACAGACTGACAATTCTTTGGTGTGAGGATTTTGGTGTTGCGATCACGAAACTGAGTCATGAGCTTCTCTTTCAGCCTTCCCATCTCATGAGCTTCTCCATGAACAAGGATTATGTTAGGAGGCCTCAGCTCCTCCAAAAATGCACTTGTCTGAACAGAGTCTGCATGAGCAGAGAATGAAATGTAATGTACCGACATGTTGAGCGGAGCAGCTAGCCCATTCATAAGGGTGACCTCTTTCGGTTCATTGATGATTGTCTTTGCAAGTGTCCCCTCAACCACAAAACCTGGAATCACACATGCATTTCTCTTATCAGAGCACCACATATCAAAAAGCTGCCTTGACAACCCGCTTTGAAGACCACCAGGGCTTGCCATCACGACCGAGGGGCCTACATCTTTGAAATTCTCAATGCTCTTTAGTGGTGATATGTACTTAAAGAGGAAGGGATTTGACTTCGCATTGCGGATCCTATCTTTCATTGAGAGGGTGTATGTCTCATAAACAGATAAACATCTTTTTGCCAGAGGGGAAGAATAGTATATAGGAATATTTTGAAGCTCTGGATGATTTGCCCAATACTCATCAAGGATCAGGAGAAGTTCTTGGGCACGGCCAAGTGCAAATGCAGGAATTAAGACACGGCCCCCTCGAGAGAGAGCAGTGTGTATAGCTTCAGTGAATCGCTTCTCACGGATGTTTCGAGGTTGATGGTGCTGGACACCATATGTGGATTCAATAATGCATATATCAGGCGAGAACTGTGGAGTCTCAGCAGCACGGAGGTGTCGATCTTCTTCGCGTGAATAATCTCCAGTATAGAGGACCCTAACACCGGCAATATCAACCATAAACATAGCAGCACCAAGGACATGACCTGCAGTGTAGCACCAAAACCGAATGCCCTCAACTTCTACTGTTTGGTGGAAATCAATAACCTACAATTACCAAGCAACGTCAGAGAATCATGAGATAATCATTCATGTCATGTTGTACTTCAAAAGATCCAACAACAGATGTACCAAAAATGGATACAGCCATTATAAGTATACGGATTAAAATTGTACTCGGAGGAAAAAAGTGCATGACAATGTAAAGATGGGCAGATTAATGAAATCATTAAAATGGGCTGTAAGAAAAATGAAAGACATGATCAATGAACACAGATTCTCTTCTTATTAGCGGCATCTGACTCTGATTCTAAGAGACTTGTACTAGACAACTTAGTGGCACTTTGAGAATTTCATTGAGAGAACCTACAAGTTATTCAGTTGGGAACAAAAACAGGCAGAAACAAAACACATAGAACAAGAACAGGCGGAGATGAGAAACAAGAAACCTCAATTTTATCCATAGAAGCATTAATGTCCTGCTCGTCGAACAACATATCTTCAACAGAAACTTTGCTGACTTTCACATAATCTGTCAAAAGCAACTTATAGATAGCCTTGGTTGCATATGTCATAAAGACTAGGCCTTTGAATGTGGTCTATCAAAAGTAGCACACATTCTCATTAATTTCTGAAAGAAAAATATTTATAAAAAAAAAGAAAAAAAAAGTGAATTGAATTAGAAAGTAGGAAGTATGCACCTTCTCAAGAAAGTAAGGTAGGGAAGCAGCATGATCCAAGTGAAAACTGCAAAACGTAGAAGCAAGTATGAACACATAGATGAAGATGATGAAATGAGGAAGAAACAAGAAGAAGAGTGGAGAGCAGCCATGCCGGAGAAAGCGGGATGGATCCCGCAATCGAACAAGACAGTTTTGCCCTTGTAGGACATGTAAACGCAAGACCGACCAACTTCGTTTCCGGCTCCCAAGGGAGTCACAATCAGCTTATCATCCTCTTTTGCTGCCGAGGACGACGATGCCTCCCGCCTCTTCACTCCCCCCGTCGAACCCATTTTTTCCTACAAGCTCAAAAACCCTAATATTTCCAAAAAGAAAGAGGAAAAACTACAAAAGTATCGACCACAGTGGGAGTCGAACCCACGACCTTCTGATCCGAAGTCAGACGCGCTAATCCACTGCGCTATGCGGTCACACTATGTGTAGCACCAAGAAATCCATATAATTCGCTCCTCAGTCTTCAGTCCTTACTGTAAGTGGTAAGAGCAGACTAGAGGGAATAACAAAAGATTGAAGTTGAAGGGGAACCCAAACTCATCCATAAGTTGATTGGATTTTCTGCAACGGTAAATGTCGACAATGAAGCTAAGCGACATGATTACTGTCATAAGTGCGGTAATAACTTTTAGTAATTATAATTTTTAGTGCGCAATGATTAACCATCCAAGTATAACAATAATTGGCTTCGTAAGTGTTGGAGTAAATACAACTCTAAGGGCAATGGTAGTGATGACTTGTTCTCCAAGTTAACTTGTCGCCCAAGTTTCGACCTACTTGTTATGCAAGTTTGCTTGCAGCTCAAATAGGTGTTCAAACTTGTTTAGCATCTGTTTGAGGCTTCTTTTGGGCATCCCTTAAGGCTTTGTTTCCTTTTTCTATGTTAATTTCTATTTGTCTAGGGACCTATGCATGTTAGTTCTTAATATGTGTTAATGAGTGTAGTTTTACTGTTATTAGGTTCATGAGTTCTACAAGCACAATTGAGTGCATTAGTGAAGGAGACTATCTACATAGTTATCTTTGTGTTTCAAAGGCTTCGATTTTGCAGGCTCAAATAAGCAAGCAAAATGTCTAAGTATAATTATACGATTTTCCCATAATATGTGAAGAAGAATAAGAAGAAGAAGAAGACCTAATCTAATTTACATATAAAAAGTGAGTACTATATAATCCCATTTTTCATACAATATTCTTGTATGTTCATATTACAAACTACTAGAACTCATATAAAACTTGTCAAGAAAACAATTTTGATTTTATGCTATTTAAGTTGTTAGAGCATCTGGAAGATTGGTTGGTGCCCCGAGAATTTTGCCACCAACATCAGGAAATGATTCAGCTCCAGGTATTGAAGACACTTTTCCATCTTTTCCGATTTGAACTGGGTATTGCATCAAGTGTCCCTTCATCTCCCGGTGCTCTTCAGCTATAAAGTGTTTCCAATTTTGTTTGGCAATCTCACAAACACGCTTGGTGCATTCAAGACTCTGAGGATCTTCAAAAGTTTTCTCTATTCCATCGAGATGCTCAGCCCAAAGAGACATTCGGTAACCATACACCTGAACAAAAAAAAACAATCATTTTCTTTATTACAATGGAAACATTGTCGATATTCCATAACCTTAGAACATAACTAAATTTGAAGTTAATATAAGGTTTTTATTACAAGCACACGCTTAAATGTCATCAATTTAAAAGTATTAAATTTTGAAACATAATGCTTTAGTTATCCAACAATATTTGTGTGTGGAAGGGCCGTCGCTCAACGGATAAAAGTTACTCTAGGGATAACAGGCTGATCTTCCCCAAGAGCTCACATCGACGGGAAGGTTTGGCACCTTGATGTCGGCTCTTCGCCACTTGGGGCTGTAGTATGTTCCAAGGGTTGGGCTGTTCGCCCATTAAAGCGGTACGTGAGCTGGGTTCAGAATGTCGTGAGACAGTTCGGTCCATATTCGATGTGGGCGTTAGAGCATTGAGAGGACCTTTCCCTAGTACGAGAGGACCGGGAAGGACGCACCTCTGGTGTACCAGTTATCGTGCCCACGGTAAACGCTGGGTAGCCAAGTGCGGAGCGGATAACTGCTGAAAGCATCTAAGTAGTAAGCCCCCTCCAAGATGAGTGCTCTCCTGTTCCGACTTCCCCAGAGCCTCCGGTAGCACAGCCAAGACGGCGATGAGTTTGCTGCCCCTGCGGGGGTGGAGCGACAAAAGTTTTGAGAATTCAAGAGAAGGTCACGGCGAGACGAGCCGTTTATCTAAAACAACTTTTGTCAATCAAATTCAAATCAGGGGAGTGCTATGCACTTGAGTGTGTGTTAACCAAACTCAGACAATTGTCAGTTTCTCATTTGACAAAAGATTGAAAGCACCTAACACATCCTCCACTCATCCTGTCTCCTCATTTGACGTGGCCGTTAAAAATAGCAATGTCTTTAACGGCCACATAAGTATTTTAACGAAGAAAATTGATGGAATAACCATTTAGAAGGAAAATCATGACTTTAAAACCATTCAAATTTTTTTGAAAGGTAAAGAATTTCATTGATAAACTCAAGCCAGAATGATATCAGAGCACCATTACATTAGACAATTAGCTCATTTATTTAAGTGAGCTTAGTAGATGATTAAACTAACAAAACAAGATACCAAAGAAACATCAAAACTAGAGCCAAGGTGCTCAATTGCGGTACTCCAAGCCTCATGAATCTATCTAGCTAGCTGCAGCTAGCTTGCTCAGTCCACCAAGCTATCCAAACATTGCGATTTAAGCCACAGTCAGTTTGAAATTAGGCCTTATAGCCCAATTCCAAATCTGACTTTTGATGGGCTTGAGGCTAGACTCAGGCCCAAAAACCCTAGTCCATTCCCAAACCCTAACAAATTTGTATTGTCGTTTGCAGACAATCTCCGATCGCACTAATAACGACCAACTTTGAGCCCACATGGGTGTGAGCCTAGACCTAGGCCCAAGCCCGTTCCCAAACCCTACTGAGCCCACGTAAGGTCCATTAATTTTGTTGCAACAACAAAGTTCCTTGCCGCCGTCAATGGCCAATCCATCGCCCCTGGCGACTGTTCTTTCATCTTCTACCGCTTTCGATCAAACACCATCCCTTCTACCAACACCCACTCGTGTAACACCCTGATCCAGATTTAATTCAAGAATATAGTTCCCAAAATTCACTAATTTCGTTCAAAACTCGATTAAATATAGAACTAATATATGACAAATCCTGACATGAGAGCCAAGTCTGAAGTCTCTCACCTCAGGTACAACCAATCGTAGTTGGAATACCCACTAATTGAGTAATTGAAATTGTGGTGGCACCGTAGTGAAGAGAGGAATTGAATGAGATCTTCCCGTCCATCTTGTGGCTTGACTGAGACATCGATTAGAGGTTTAGAAGCCTTGAAGCTTCTTGAGCCCTCTATAGTCGAGACCGGTGAGAGAAGAAATCCTCGGTCTCAATCGTGTGTCTCAAGGTCGGTAGAGAAGAACCGCCTCCGGGAGCAGTGATTTCTCTCGAGCCTTCTCCCCCCCTCCTTTCGATTGATCCCATAAATCTCTATATATCCCCTTCTCAAGGTTGGTGTTCTAGGATTTATAAAACCACAAGGACTAAACATATGTAAACTCCAAACCATAAAGACTAAACAAATTTCAATTCATCTTAATACAGTATAACGAATTTTATATATCTTGGCCTCAAGCACTACAGTTATACGTAGAGCATATTATTGTTACTTAATTTGGATTTTACATGTTTCTTGTTCCTTCCCCTTAACTATCTATGTTGTACACAACCAGAATATTGAGGCGCCATCAACATGTAGTAGTTTATATTTGATTGTTGAGTTTCATGTAGTCATAAGATATTCACTAAAAATATTTGAGAACTTTTTAGGCCAAACCATATAGACCTGAGGGAGGGGGTTCTAATGAGGACTATTAAGTTAATGACTAGTTGATGACTTTCTTATTAATCGTTTATTACACTCTATTCAATTACATTTTTTTTTCATCTCAATTGTTCAGTTTTTAGGTTTATATAAGTGGATCACTTCTGCAGATTTTCACCCAAATTGGTGATCGTACGTCAAGGGATCGAACTAAATCAAATCAATGGACGATCCAAATCTGTCAAACAGGAGCCGTTCAAGTTTATATTTAGTAAATCACATTTATGAATGTCTTAACGATTTTCAATTTGGATGAAAATTTGTAGAGATGATCTACTCATATATATTTACAAATTAGATGATCGAGATGTGAATATGAGATCGAAAAATGGGTGAAACAAAAAAGTCCTTAACTAATTCTCAACTTAGTGATTCTCATTAAAACCACTCTCATATAACTGAACACCAAGATGAAGAAAGCGAACAAGTATCTTTTGAGTTTTTTTCTAATTTATCTTAAATAAACAAACTTTTTAAAGTGGAAGGTTTCGAACCTGGCCATGTGGATGAAGACTTTTTAGAGCTGCCCATGTATGATGTGGTTGGTAAGCACCCATAGCAATTTCTGTGTCCCGTGAACCGTCCATTGATCTTTGGTTAATATTTGCAGAACCCATGATTACAAACTCATCATCAACAATCATTCCTTTTGCATGGACATAAATCATAAATCGGCAAAACTTTTGAGATAATGCCTATTAATAAGAGACAACAAAAATTGTCGGTGAGCCGTGGCTTGGTTAGTTAAGGTGTTAACTAGCAACTTTGAGGTCATGGGTTCAAACCTCATTGACATATATAGGGTGTGTGAGTTATTTAATAAAAAGTTTAAAAAAAAAAAAAAGAGACAACAAAAATGAAGTTCTCCAAATGAATTGTTGCTTGATTTTTTAAACAAAAATAAACATATAATTATATGAGATATATATTCAAGTAACAAAATAAACTTACCAAGGTACGACTATCAGATGTCTGATTAGCTTTATTTGACCCTTTTGTTGTTAGAGGTTCACGTTTACCAAGACAATAAAAGTTCAAATAATCTTATGGATGATACTGATCAGTAAGGCCTGCCTCTTCAAGGGCATTTGTAACAATCTTGTACATCATTTCCATTGTTTGTCCCTGTGGTAAGTAAATTAAATATTAGAAAGATAAAAGTTAGATTTCAAGTAGAGATGATGATTGTCATGCTATACAACCACTAATAATCTAAATTAAAAAGCTGAATTCTTTAGAATAGAGAAAAAATAGTTATCAACCTAAAAATGATTACTTGTTGAAGGTAGAAGTGTTTTCAATATTTTTTTTTCTTCATAACATATACAATAAGAATATGACGGTAAGGCAAAAGTCATGTACTGAAATGCAAAATAAGTATTTCATAATTTCTTTAGCATCTGTATCAGTTGCACTTAATGACTACTGTCGTGATAATAAGACCTTTAGTTTTTCAAAAATAGGTTAAAGATCAGGACCTCACGATAAATATTTAAAGGTCCATATATCCACATGAAATGTCAAATTCAAGAAATGTTCTTGCTCATAGGAAAAATTAACTATATTAAAATACTAAAATTGACAATATCATCATCATCTCACCTGCCAGTATAAAATTTCTTGAACAGATGAAGTAGTTGGAACACCTTCTGGCCACATAGGTATAACTACATATACTGAGAAACGTTCATTTGCTCTAATTTTGCTAGCTATTTTCAGAGCTAACTCCATTGGAACCAAATTATCTGCACCTATAGTATCATTAAGATATCAAACACGTCTCTTCAAAATTTAACTTGTGGTGTGAAATACCCAAAACAAAAAAAAACAAAAAAAAACCAAAACAAAAATTCAATGATAAAAATTCAAATTTTTAGTTGTTATTAAGAGAAGAAAGTTTTAAGTTGTTATTAAGTGTAAAGTGGATATGCAATGCTAAAAATTCAAATTCTGCATCCACAACATGATGAATAAACTTAAAATTAGATTTTGTGTAAACCAAAGTCAGAATGTGGGTGTGGGAGATATGGGATTTCGGCACTTATTTACATTTATTCTCGTTATGCTAGCTAAACAAAGATGAATCGAAATCCGGATTATTTACCTTGTAGACTTTTTAAAGTTATCTATTTTCCTTTGGAAAGCAAATATTGGCGATTCTCCTTCTTATGCTTGGCGGAGTATAATTGATGGTGGGAATATACTAACGCATGGAGTGTGGCTTGATTGATGATGGCATACAAACCAACATATGGAGTGATCCCTAGTTGGAAGAGGAAAAGTTAAAAGTCTCCTTTGCGAGCTTGACCGGAAAAGGAGGAAAAGTTAATGGTGTTTCTATCAATCTATATAATCACTTTAATCATTTAGTACACATCCCAATTTTTTTGGTATTTATCTTTTCTCATAAACGGCCTAATTTACCCTAATTCCATTGCAAGTCAATATCATCATCTTTCCCGAGTCTCCACACACAGCTAATCGCCATATATAGTCATCTCACACCATATTCTATAATTGAAAGCAAGCAAAGGCATCAAAAAAGTCTATATATATGATAATTTGAATGAGAGATTTCAACCTCGTAGTACCAACAAAAGATTTTCACCAAGCCTATATATGTTTATTGGTCCTGACAATATTTCAGATCTTTGTAATCAGGGATTTAAGCTAAACGTCCCCCCTTGTATTCGACAATTTCATTTATCAAGGCTTGAGGGCAGCCGCACTAACCCTTTTATTAAAAAAAAAAACATAAATCTCTCAAAAATCAAATAACACACGGTATTTGGTTTCAAAACTTTTTTGGTTTTTGAATAAGGGCTAGAACGACCGCCCTCATGCCTTGACCATTAACGAAACCGCAGAATACAAGGGGGGACATAAAACATCAACCCCATAGTGCAAGAATATCATGAAACAATATCAGGAGTTTTCACATATCCTATGCATTCTAACAAGCACCATCAAGCAATGAGTACATCATCGGCTACTCCATTTCTTCTATAAGATAAAGCTCATGTAGTGTCATAAGGTACTATGTCTGATAGATTTCTTACCATGTTGCCATTGGAAATTATTACAAGTGACACTGAGTTTCATCTTACCATTAGGAGGCTGTGATAATTTGACAAAGCAAGGAACTCGTCACCTACCTAGAACAACCATGGTATGCAAGACTCACAAGCCGAGACAAAGCCCACATATCCGGACAAAATAGAGATAAGAACTTATTGAAAACGGAAAAAAAATTACAACTAAAACTCAAAAATAACTGAAGTTTAAAAACAACCTAGTCTCAGCCGGGCCTAAAAAATGAGCCCAAACCCAAACCTCCACATGAGCAGGGAAGAACGACTTTTGCCAAACTTGATCGGTCCTAACACTGGCTGCCATTGACGGCCCACCACCCCACCACCCTGATTGTATCGTTGGGTTTCAAAAACTTATTTTTATCAACAAAAAAAATGTTCTAAGATAACATGATTTAGCTTTTCTTTTTTATTTTAACAATGCTAAACAACAATCAAGCATAACCATTTTTTCTCTTTCTCTATGTATGTTTTTTCTCCCTCTATGTTTTTTTTTTTTGAGAAATTTTAAATACACACCTCTAATAACTTAATACACACCCTTATTATTTTATATTTCACATCAGATTTTATAGGTATGTTTAATTACAAAAACATCCATCAATTATTAGGGAAAAAAATAATTAAAACTGTCTCTTACCTAAAATCTAAATTTTCTTCACTATTACTACGCCATTAAAAGAAAAGAAATTAAAATCTCTTCTCCAAAATTCATCACCTGAATTTCGACTACTATCGTAATCACATGTACTATTTACCAATTCATTTGGTTTTTTTTTATCAACTTTAGATTTTATCTTGCAGACTAAAAAGTACGTAGATTTTATGCTATTGTACTTCTACTAGTTTCTTAACTTTGAAAAAATTATGTATGTTCAATATTTTTGTTTTCTTTAAATTCTAGCCGATTGATGTCATATTGGAGAATTGGAGTTCAAATATAATATTATTCTTTTGATTATAAATTGAAAAATATCAAGAAAAAATTTATAACCCGATAAAAAAAAATCTAACAGAAAATAAAAGAGAATACGTAAAGAGATCGAGTTGTGAAATAGTAAATATATAATAATAATATTAAATAACATATTATTAATAGATTTAGATATTGAGGGTATTTTAGGCTGTTTGAGATGTGTATTTAGTATAATATTGAAATGAAAAACAAGATAGGTAGTGTATTAAGTAAGGGGTGTGTATTAAGAGATTAGGGGTGTGTTCTTAAAATTTCTCTTTTTGTTCGATTAATTTTTTTTGTTTTTGTTAAGAACCTTTTTTTTTTCAACATGTATAACAATAGAAAGTTTTATGTCACATGATCGATATTAAATTATTAATCATAGTTTTAGTCTTATATATAAATTCTTTAATAATATTTAAAATTAGAAAATAAAAATATATAAGAAAAATAATAAAGAATACAATCTATTATTGAATTGGAAAGTCTAACGGGAATAAATATATTATTTATTTTTTGTATAATTGTTGTTCTTAATAGTCATTATGTAGTTCTCAAAAATCCTAGCCAAGAGCCATGCTCCACCGCTCTCTCTCCCTAAATCTAGGGTTTTGACCCATCTCTAAATCTAGCCATCACGGCTTGGATCTCCAAGGACGCGCGTCGTCTCAACTAAGCCAAGGCATGTCCTCTGCCTCTCGCTAGAATGATTCAGCAATCAAGGATGAAAATCTTCCATGGATGATTTATCAAAAACTCCTTCAAACCGAGTCTGATCGCATCTCGCCGAAGAAGATTCAAGGACCCCAGTGGTGGTAGCATTTGGCTACAACAATTGAGGTTTTGATAGACGAAGTCTCCAATGGAGGAGAATCAGTGTCTGGGACATCGAAAAAGGCCATCAAAGTTGGTGGTTTAGAGTTGATGGTTGTTGGTACATCAACGAGGGGATTCGTTAATCAAAATCTCAAGGAAGCGGTAGCTTCAATGCTCTCGCCGGTCAACGTCAAATTTGGGTTTTCTGAAGTGCTCGACGGTGGAGGGAGAATAGCTGAGTCATGGGACCATACGTTCCACCTACCAATGCCGGAGATTACTGTGCCGACGGAGGAAGTTTGGCAGCTGTCAGGAAATATGGCTGCTGGCCAGGAAGAAGAAAACTCTAATTGGTTTTGGGTTTAGGCCCAGATCATTAAACCTGGATCTGAGGTCAAAGTCAAAAAAATTATGCTTGTTAAGCTAGTCCACCCTGGGCCTAACTTGTCCCAAAACAAAGCACCCAAGAAAAGTTTTAAGCTAACAAGTTAGTGTTTTGCACTAACACTCCTCCAGGCCCTGATCCAAAGGGAAAATATGAAATTCTGTAACTGTTAGTGCAGATAGCTTGGCAGACTGTGCAAGCTAGATGCAGCGAGATGGTTTCATACGACTTGGAGTACCGCAATTGAGCGCTTTGGCTCTGGTTTTATGTTTCTCTAGTATCTTGTATGTGACTAATTTTATCTTCTGCTAAATTCACAATAAGTGAGTTAAATGTCTAATGTAATGACACTATTGTGATACTTGTGGTCATTGTAACCTCGTCATTCTGGATTTCATTTATATGAATGATTTATTACTTTCAAAAAAATAAAAATATAGTTCTCAAATAAAAAAATAGTCATTATGTAAGAGGAGATATATGTCATTCAATAATTCACAAAAAAATGAGGTCAATTGAGCAAAATTTGGATGTCCTAAAAGTGGAAATAAAATGTAATAATGAAAAGTACCAATCTGACTAAATTTAATTATTTCATGTTAAATACGTGTTTTTGTTTTTTGTTGTTGTGTGTGTGAAACTATAATTAATGTTATAAGATTTTCAATATGATGAATCTTGATTCTATAAAATCTCACATTTCGGTGGATAAACTAGAAAATGAAATCATCTCGGTGGGAAGAATAGAAAATGGTGCAACTTACCTGCATTTTTGTATGTAGGCCAATAAAACGAAGATCCAACAAAGTACTGATTTTCAATGTATATAAAATGTTGGGCTGATCTTATTGCCTTGATATATGCAACATGGATACTCTTGTCGATTTTCAAATTCTTCCCACAAACAAGATTCTGCAAGAAGATTAGACTACACAAGTCATTTTCTGATGGGTTAGTTAATGATAAATTGATTATTATAATGCTATTCGTTATGAATATTAGCAATATTATAGAAAATGAATTAAGCGCATCTCTATTCAGCAGTTGTTAATTCAAAAATTTTATAAAATTGATAAATTTGTCAATCGAGTCATGTATTACTAAAGGAATACTTATGTGGCGTTCGGTAACGTTTTCATGCATGTATTTTCATTTTTGACAATGACAATGAGATGAAAATGTGTTTAGTGAAACATTTATGAAAACGTTGAAAATGAGAATGAAAACCTTTTCAACTTTTACAAAGAAAAACTGAAAAACATCAATTTGACGTTTTCACTTTTTTATATTTTTCACAATAAATTACCGAATACATTTCCAAAGTAGAAAAAACAATCTCATTTTGTCATTTTCATTTTTTTAAATTATTTTTAAAAATCGTTTCCGAAAATGTTACCGGGACATGCCCTTTAATATTTTCTCTCCTTTCTTATCCACATGACACTTTATCATTCGTTAAAAATCTCAGATAACTTACACATAGCAATAATTGATGGAGCCAAATTCTTTATATCAATA
>NC_020495.1:16001302-16003565 GCF_000184155.1 Fragaria vesca subsp. vesca
TTCCATCTTTGTTCAAAATTTATTAATATATCATATGCTGCAGGACCCTCAATTTTACAATGTAAATCATGCCAAGGTTCTCTTGGCCCATAAGTGTTTGGCTGTAATGTAAAACCAAATATAGTTATTAGACACCACACGTTATGAATCAGAAAGACTACAAAACGAAAAATATACCAAATATTATCAATATAATAATAATAATAATAAATAATGTTGATTGTGGAAACCTAATTCATGAAATTAAGTATAAATAAATATAAAGATGATTGTCATCACTCACCGGAAATGTAGGGTTATGAATATCATTTTCAAAGATCGTGTCAAGTTCATTAAATAGTCTATGTTCAGGAGTATCATAACGGCCGTCACATAAATCAAGACCACCAATGAAAGCCGTTATTTTCCTGTTACTCCCAGAAGCTGTGTCAAGAATCACACACTTCTGATGATGTGTAAAAAGAGTTCCGATAACCTGAACTAGAGAGATAGTCCAATTTAAACAATGGTGAATCTATTTTTTTTTAAATATAAATTTAACAATTGATAATATTTCATTAAATTCAATATCAAAAGAGTTTTGCTATTGAGACCTTCAAATTTGCTCAATATACTTCGCATTCTCTATACACATCTCTTTTACTTTTAAATACAAGCATAGATCATACCTTTTTTCTAAAAAAATAAACAAAAAATACTTGCGTGCAACATGTATGATAATAGAATGTTTTATGTTACATGATCAATTACTCACAGTTTTAGTTCTTATCAAATACACTAGCCTCATGCACGTGCGATGCACGTGTTATTGGTGTATAGAAGAAAAACGGGCAAGTTTTTTTTTGTCACAACCTTGTTTCATTTTATTGACAAAAACTTTGTTTCATTTTATTTTATATTTTTTCTTCAAGGATAATTCTTTTAAGTAATTTTTTATCAATATAAAGGGCAATCTATAATTTGATGAATTTTTTGGCTTGGCTTTATAATAGTATAGATAGATAGATAGGAAAACCCTTTAAGTCTATCAATAAAAAGGGTAATTTAGGGAATCCATAATTTGGTGAAGCTTTATTGACTTGGCTTTATAGTAGTTGATATACAATTATTATCAGGTCCAAATATCTTTATTTATTTAAAAGGTACAGATTTTCTTAATTGACCAACTTTTTTTATCATATTTTCTCGTCTTAACCGTTCACATTGTAGGTATATATGAGTAGATCATCTCTACAAATTTTCAGCAAAATTTTCAGCTAAAGATGTGATTTAGAACTAAAAACACGAACGGTTCAGGTTGAACAGTTTCAACTCATTCATTGATTTAATTTTTTTTTGATATCTTAATAATCTCCAAATTAGCTGAAAATTTATAGGGAGAATCTACTCATATATATCTACAATGTGAACGGTAAAGATGAGAAAATATGATCGAAAAGTGGGTTAAATTAAGAAATTTCATACATTTTGAATAAATAAGGATGTTTGTATCTGAAAGAGTAATTTTAAATATACACCCTTAATCTCTTAATACACATCATTTACTTAATACACTACCCATCTAGTTTTTCATTTCAATATTATACTAAATACACATCCCAAATTGCCTAAAATACCCTCAATATCTAAAACTAATAATAATCTGTTATTTAATATAATTATTATATATTTACTATTTCACAACTCTCTTTACGTATTCTCTTTTATTTTTTGTTAGATTTGTTTTTTATCAGGCTAGAAATTTTTTCTTGATATTTTTTAATTTATATTCAAAAGAGTAATATTATATTCGAACTCCAAATCTCCAATATGACATCGATCAATCGGCTAGAATTTGAAGAAAAAAAAAATATTGAACATACATAATTTTTTCAAAGTTAAGAAACTAGTAGAAATACAATAGCATAAAAACTAGTTTTTAGTCTGCAAGATAAAAACTAAAGTTGATGAAAAAATGAAACTCAAATGAATCGGTAAATAGTACATGTGATTACCACAGTAGTCGAAATTCAGGTTTTTTTTTTTTTTCTTTTGATGCGTAGTAATAGTATTAGAGGAGAAGAGTTAGGTTTTAGGGAAGAGAAAAAAATAATGTTTTTTCTTTTCCTAATAACTTATGGATGTTTTTGTAATTAAACATACTTATAAAATCTGATGTGAAATATAAAATAATAGGGTGTGCATTAAGATATTAGATGTGTGTATTTCAAATTTCTCTATCTGAAAAGGCTTGAGTTGATATATAAGGTTTCATAAGTATGTA
>NC_020495.1:16003815-16005827 GCF_000184155.1 Fragaria vesca subsp. vesca
TCACCTGTTGTTTGAAAATGCTAAGCTTATTGCTTGCATAACGAGGAGAAAGTACACAATGAACACTAGAATGTTTGAAAAACTTTTTTGTTTCCTCATCATGTGTTGCCATGACACCTTCCTGCAGTTAAGCTAGTTATCATTTTTATATTAAAAATTATAATAAAAACATTTTTTTTTTTTTTGTATGAAATAAAAACATATTTTGTTGAAGTTGGATGAAAAGAGAAGTTGGATGAAATTACTGTTTTGAGTAGAAACTTGTCGTGCGATGTTTTATCATCCCAAATCAACATAACAACGCGGACTCCTTCTTGTGACTTGTATTTGAGCAACTCTCCGAGTTCTAATTCTCCTCCAGAAGGTAGTGGCTTGGTTGGTTCTCTTACAAGCTTGACACGATGGTATACAGACCAGCCAATAATATATATAAGATGTTGAGCTTCCAAAATAGCATGACATATTTCTTCCCAGCACTGTCTATGCTGAAAAACGGTTCCACCATCAAGTAAAATTTCAGGTAACATATCATTAGGTACATGAGCATCTTGGTATAAAGTGACACTCCCTCCTTTGCGAAGTGGAAAATATGTGTTAGGAACTCCTTTATACTCTGGCCCGACCCCAACACCATTCTTGTACAGAGGGTTGTTTTCAACTGGCTTAAACTGAACAGAAATATGTAATTCCGGAAAAGGTTTCAAACAGTTTCCGTGATTACCAATGATGGGAAACCAATCATTAATTGTATTTCCGGAAATAATTTTTTCAACAGATATCTCAACTACTCCAATAAGTTCAGCTCCAAGAACGTCATTATCTTTAACATGAAACTCCACCTTCATAACAGGGTGAGCAACAGGAACACAAAAATGTTCTTCCCATGAAGGATTTTCACTGTTTGAAATTATTCTAGTTTGAGCTACAGTAGCTCCTGCTAGGCAAACTGAAACATAAGGGTCACTTGTAATCATTGCAGGCCGTTTTCTAGAAAGAGCTCTTGTAGACCGATTTCCAAAAGGAGTAGAGCAAGTTCCAAACATGGTAAAACACTTTCTCATTCTTTCTGAAGTTAAATCCATATTTGGAAGAGATTTAGCTTCTATAATCCATAAATCTAGTTCACCATGGAGGAATATATTTTCTTTAGAACCCTCACTCTCATTTCTTAGGGTTGGACTGTCATGGTGATCCTCATTTCCCATTTTCACATGTGAACTTGAAACCATAACTGACGTTGCAAACATTTATGAAGCACATAACATCTCACAATTGAAATATATGTCCACCATCAATCAAAGTTTAGGCTCACGGCACCAACTTATTGTTATAATAAAGAATACTCCTCTTATGTACCAGTAAGATATGCCTCAAGTGTGACTTGGTCTATATATCCATTGGACATCATAACTCAAAACAACCGGTCTGTTGAATTGATTAGGAATTTCTGCTAAGATATCATGAATATAAATTATGTCACAACAAATTTGAAGATATACTTAAGATATGTATATACATAGTCCAGTTCTAAAGATGACCTATATGTTTAACATTTTGATAATAACTACAAAGAAATGAATATGTAATGGCATATTTATTTACGCAAATAGTACATAACTAATTTAATCATGACATCTCCTATTTGTAACCACCAACGTCTGAGCGATTCAAAAACATATCTATACAAGTAGGGCCAATGTTAAGATCTAGATGCTTAGTTTTTTAAGTATTACTAATTATAGTTATACTAATAAACAGATAAATTCTCTCCAAAAAAAATAAAAACAGATAAATTTGAGATTGCTAAAAGTACTAATACGTAAACAAACAACTATAAAACATTAAGTGTTATTCGTAATTCTTTTTATTGTTTGAAATAAGTCTATTTCCCTTGGTTACTTTTTTTCTTTTTCTAGCACATCAAAATTCAAGGAAACTAAGAAAGTTCAGAGAGAGAGAGAGAGAGAGAGAGAGAGAGAGAGAGAGAGAGAGAGAGAGAGTAGAGAGAGAGA
>NC_020495.1:16006564-16008404 GCF_000184155.1 Fragaria vesca subsp. vesca
TTTTTTTCAATAGTCTTGGAATAAAAAGAACTTTAGAAAGTAAAACATTACGATGGAAATGCATTTTTAAGTAGTTAGAAAAATAGGAAAATTCTACATTGTGTTTGGATAAAGTAATTTCAATTTCTATAGAAATTTCAAAATCTTACAATTCCATGAATTTAAATTCCATTAATTAAGAATCCGTTGTTTGGATTTCATGACGTAAAGTTTTAAAATGACAAGAATTTGTATCTAGACTAACCACAGTCAAGGAATTGACAAATGACATCTATTTTGTGAGGAATTGAAGTCAGGAGTTTAAGCTTCAAAATTCCACGATTATTTTCCCGTGGGAAATTGCTAATTCCACGGGATAAGAATCCAAACAAGGGAAACAATCCTAAGAAATTGGGAATTCCCTATTTTTGATTAAATTCCAGGGAATTCACCCACATCCAAACACACTGCTAGAGTACCCACCAGTTTCCTATATTGTGGTTTTTAAAAAAATATTTTTTACAAACACAAGGATATTTGGTGGAAAATTATGTAATAAATGTATATGTTGTAATTACGAGGTCTGGACCAAATTAAAAATTTAAGACTCATTTTACAAAATTAAGGACAAATATGTTGTCAAGATAATAAATTTTCAGATTTAGACCAAATAGAGCATATATATGTCCTCATTCATGTAGTATGGTTCTTGGTTTTATAGTTGGGTGATGTCTTGTACGTGTATTTAGAAAATCATTACATCTTTCACAACGCTTTTACAAACACAAGGACATTTGGTTGAAAAATTTATAATAAATGTTCATATGTTGTAATTACGAGGTTTGGACCAAATTTACAAATTTAAGACTCCTTTTACAAAATTTGAGGACACATATGTTGTCAAAATGATAAATTTTTAGATTTAGACCAAATAGCATATGTCTTCATTCATGTAATAGGTTTCTAGGTTTTGTAATTAGGTGGTGTCTTTTGTATTGAAAAAATAATTACATCTTTCACAACACTTTTTACAAATATATAGACATTTGATTAAGACTTGTGTAATAAATGTTCATATGTTGTAATTACAATATCTGAACTAAGGCCTCGTTTGGTTCACGGATTGGAAAAGGAAAGTTGTTCCTTTCCTTTGTTTGGCACACCTATGGAAAAGAAAGACTATACTACAATATGGGAAAATAGATGGGAAATTGGATCCTCCCACATACCATGGGATTCAATCTCCCTCATACTTTCCCAACTTTAATTGCATCTTTCAAATATTATTTTAATGAATGTTATTACAAAATTATCCACAAATTTTTTTGAATCTTGAATATTTTATATTTTAAAACTAAGGATATAAATGGTAAATTAATGTTACTTGCTTTCCTATCCATGCATAAACCAAACATTTGAAAGGAAAGTAAAATACATTTTCTAGTTACTTTCCCGACGTTCCCAAATACAGCAGTAGAATACATTTTCTATGTACATAGGAAAGACCAAGATTTACAAAGAAATTCTTCAAAAGATTTGATACCACTTCAAGAACAAGAAAACCAAACACACACAATTCTATAGATCTAATATATATATATGGATAACAAGTGTAATGCTGATGATAACAAAATTAAAATGATTCTATTTCAGCAAGATGAGAAGCCAAGTTTAATTCACCTGGGCATAAGAATTTCGTTTCCTTCTTTTGAGTTTGAATCACGAGATAAGCCAGAAAACTGGATGACCTTCACACACACACAGATTGAGAGAGAGAGAGAGAGAGAGAGAGAGAGAGAGAGAGAGAGAGAGAGAGAGAGAGAGAGAGAGAGGAGAGAGAGAGAGAGTAGAGAGAGTAGAG
>NC_020495.1:16008545-16017800 GCF_000184155.1 Fragaria vesca subsp. vesca
GAGAGAGAGAGGCGATATTGGCTGAAAATTTATGGAATCGTTCTACTCTCCATATTTGCCTCTTTCTCACACAGAGCACATTACAAGCCTAAAATAGATTAATAGCTTCTAAATATTTTATTGAAAAAATCTTATAAAAAGCCTAAAATTGATTTTTAAAGAAAAATAAAATTGATTTTTAATAGAAAAAATAAATTAATTTTTAATCGAATTTTTTATTATTTTAATTTTAATAGATTTCTACAAAAAAATAGGAAATAGAAAAATTATATAAAAGAAGAAAAAATTAGGAAAGAGAAAGAAAAAAAATAAAATGATTTTATGTAAGGGCAGTTTAGCCATTTTAACAACTTAACGGTCTCTTTTGAGTTTAAACGGTTAATTGATAGAAATGGTAAAATTGTTAAAAATTAAGAGTATATGGTTATAATCAGAGCTGCTCACCTTCAGGATAAAATTTGCGGGATAAAAAGGGACAAACCAATCTGGGTCATCAGATCTTTAATGAATAAATCACACGGATCTAATACTGTCACCCCATTTCATCCCAATTCTTATCCGACTATCCGAGTGTAGGGGATCTTCTTCTCCTCCTCTCACCTCTCGACCAGGTCGCCGGAAGAAGCGGCGTCGATGCGCGGGTCGAGAAGGAGCGAATCCAAATGCAGAAGGGAGGGTCCTCTAGACGCTGAAGAAGACCGAAATGACGATGTATAGCCAGAATGAGAGCATTGCTTGATTTTCACCTCTCACTCTCTCTAAATCGAGAGAGGAAAAATCAAAATCAAATAAGAATCCATAATCCGAAAACGAGTTTGGGTTAGGGGAGGACCGATCTAGGTTGGGTTTTGGGAGAGAGTGAAAGAGGAGCACCAATGGTGGGTGTCTCTAGACAAGAGTGTGGGTACTAGTAGGTGAGAGGTGATAGGCGGAGAAGAACAAGGATGAAGAAGAATCCCCTGCATTCTTTTAAGAATTGGGATGAAATTGTGGCAGCATTGGATCTGTGGGATTTACTCATTAAAGATCAAACGGTCCAGGTCGGTTCATCCATTTTTGTCCCACAAATTCTATCTCGCATGTGAGCAGTCATTTGGGAATAATAGTTTAATTTAAGAGAAAATTACATAATAGCACATGACCAAATTTAAAAACACAAAAACCCCGCTTTCAATATTTTCTGTACAAATTAGGACATAAGCCCAGGCCCAAACTCATGGTACCAGATCTGATCTAGACTTTTATAGGCAAAATGACTAAAATACCCCTTTTTCAAATAAATTTACGCAAAATGACACGGCAGTAGCATGTCTCTCGTCGACACGGTAGTAGCACATCTTCGGTCGACACGACAGTACCACGTCTCTCGTAGACACAGCAGTAGCACGTCTCCGATCAATAAGGCAGAATGACTAATAGTACCAAATCTGATCTAGACTTTNATAGGCAAAATAGACTAAAATAACCCTCTTTTCTAAATAAATTTACGTCCAAATAGACACGGCAGTAGGCACGTCTCTCGTCGACATAGTAGTAGCACCTTCCTACACTGCAGTAACACGTCTCTCGTTGACACGGTAGTAGCACATCTTCAGTCGACACGACAGTAGCACATCTCTGGTCGACACGACAGTAACACGTCTCTGGTCGACACGGCAGTAGCACGTCTCCGGTCGACAAGGCATAAACACGTCTCTCGTCGACACGATAGTAGCACGTCTCCGGTCGACACGGCAGTAGCACGTCTTATGTCGACACCGCAGTAACACGTCTCTCGTTGATACGGCAGTAGCACGTCATCGATCGACACTGCAGTAGCACGTCTCCGGTCGACACTGCAGTAGCACGTCTCCGGTCGACACTGCAGTAGCACGTCTCCGGTCGACACAGCAGTAACACATCTCATGTCGACACGGCAGTAGCACGTCCATAGTAGCAGTAGAATATGTAGTGAATGTTAGTTTGGTAAAATATGTAGTGACAGATGGCATGTGGACATTAGTTTGTCCTAATTTGTTAATTTTTGTCCTAAAATATATAAGATAATGTGTAAATGATGTATTAGTAAACTGAAATTTGATCAGTAACTAATATGTAGTTTACTATTAATTTAAAAACCAAAAAACATAACTGTTTTTAGATGTAAAATAATAAAATATAGAACGTCAAATAATTTTTTTTCTTTAAAAATATGTTAGATATTGTTTGCACTGTTTTCTCTTAATCCGGTTATCGGAAGCTGACGTTAAGTCGGCAAGTTGTCCGTGTTGTTTCGAGTCCACAAGAGAGACCCGGCTTGTGCATGTGAGTGGTGTTTTTTGTTTGGCAACTCCATGTGATCGATCGGGTTGCAGTTGACACAGTCACCATCCAAGAGCACCAAACTCCAAAGCAAATGGAAGATGGGTTTGCTTAGAAAATCACAACCACATGCAAGCAGTTTGAACAAAATAACATTAAAAAATAAACAATAAACGAAGACCCCCCCCGCCCATGTATGTTGGGAAGAAGATCGAAGCACATGCATACACCTGCACTTTAACATTAAATATAGATTACAGTGTAGTATGTATCCCACTTCCCCATTTCCTGGTCCTAGGCCTAGCTTTCACTATCTTCTTCTTCTTCTTCTTGGACTGAAATTTATTGGGTAGTTTCAGTTTTGGTGTTGGGAGGGAGAAATGGAGGGGGTGATACAGCAACAAAGGTCATTGGCCGAGACACCAACTTATTCAGTTGCTTCAGTTGTTACAGTTATGGTTTTCGTCTGCCTTCTCGTACAAAGGTCCATCTACAGGTTTGGAAAGGTAACTCGGCCTTTCATATATACCCTTTGGCTTCTTCTTACCAAATTGGTTCATATATAAATGTAGCTGACGAAAAGTGAGAAACCCAGTAAGGAGTAAGCTATGCCTACCTGGTCTCTGGTTGATTGCTAAGACAATATTAGAAAGGGAACGTGAATACCATTTATTGTAAGCTATGCCTTCTTCTGTGTATCATTTTCAACTTTAAATCTTTGTGTACAGTGGTTAAAGAAGACCAGGAGGAAAGCGCTGTTTGCTTCACTGGAGAAGATTAAGGAAGGTGATCTTAGCTAAGGAGTAAAACCTGACTAGGCTTTTGTGTTATGTTAATGGATAGTCAGGGACTTTTATTGATATTTTGGTGTTCCTCGCAGAGCTCATGCTGCTTGGCCTTATATCTTTGTTGCTGGCGCAATCCGCAAGGTGGATTTCTGAGATATGTGTAAACTCTTCTCTTTTCACCAGCCAATTTTATATCTGTTCTGAGAAAGATTACAGCAACACCAACGAGAAGGACGTGCTTGAGACTTCTTTTTCTTCTCCAAATGTTACTGATATTCCAGCAGGATTGATCAATCTTTCTTCTCATCAATGTGGTGAGGTAAATGCTTTGCAAATGTGGATTCTATAAGTTCATATGCATGTATTTACCTTGCCAGTTGTAATGGTTGATTGCAGGGCCGTGAACCATTTGTTTCATATGAGGGACTGGAGCAGCTGCACCGCTTCTTGTTTGTTCTTGGGATCACGCATGTCTTGTATAGTTGTGTGGCAGTTGGTTTGGCTATGAGCAAGGTGAAATCTTTATATTTCTCATTCTCACTGAAGCAGTTCCATGCTTTGTCCAATGCCACCTGAATTTGTGCACGTGTTTACAGATTTACAGTTGGAGGAAATGGGAAAATCAAGCTGGCTTACTGGCTGATGCGAACTTGCAAGGTATGCAGCAACGAAAACTCAGAATATTTTTGTAGATTGAACTGGTTGATTACAAAAATAATGCTAACTCAGCTTTAGTGGTTAAACAGCCTCAAGGCTATGTTCAGCACTTAGTGATTTCTGAAATTCATGCCTATTACTTAGGATATTGTTTAATTGATTACAAAATGAAATATCTTGTTCATTGATACACATTGCTTCATCATTGACAATATACTGCAACATATTAATTTGTGTCATGTAAATGGACCATTGAACAAAAGAAAGAAGTGCTGATTTTGGATGAATTTTGGGTTGGAAAAATATACTAATAGTTCCTTTGACCAAAACCTTACCTCAGTTTTGAATGGGAAGGGATATTACTTACCATTAGTCTAAACCATCTACACAAATATTGTCAAGAAAATACACTACTTGGGCTCACACATTCCCACACATAAATTTGTTGAACAAGCATGTTCTGCTGTATACATGTAGATGATGAGCAAAAGTCAGTTTGTGGACTTTGTTATATTGATCAAAATTATTCCAGTGCTGTGTCTTCATATGAAACATATCCTATGTTTTCATCTCTTTACATTACATTGATTTATCTTAGCTTCAGTCAGCCTTCTAAGCTTAGTTTTGTTCTGCAGCAAAGAAAAACAAGGTGATGAGACGACAATCTACCTTTGTTTTCCAGCACACATCTCATCCGTGGAGCAGGCACCGGATTCTTATTTGGATGGTAAATATCATCCTTACTACTTAGTTTTTTCTGTATTGATTGAGTGCTCTTTATAGAAACCAATATGTATATATGTTTCCTTTTCTTTACCTCATAAAACAAGATAGAAAATAAAAGAAACGTTGAACTATATATCACTTTTATTCCGAATCTGACAACAGAAGAGAAGATTCAAAAAGATAAATGACGTCAAGTTTACTCAATTCAATGAAGTCGGATACAAAAAGATCATCACAGATATCTAATGAAGGTTTTAAATGTGCCAAAGCTTTTTATGCCTCTTCGACATTTGATTAAGGTGGTGCAACTTGAGGGCAGAAAAATCTGCTATCATTTCATGTTTTTCTAAAAATGGACCTTGCATAAGTTCTGCTCTTATGAACCAATTAGCCTAGTCCTGTATTTCTCCCCAAAAAGTTTTTCTCTTATAGTAGTACATCATCATAAACAACAATTTGATACGAAAAATTCCTAATATTGTTTTGAACAAGAATTGTTAAACACATTGGCAATCCCTATTGTTTCCCATACCTCCAATTTTTACCAGCTCTTTATTATGTTCGGCTTTCAAATGTTTGCAAAAATTGATTTGTGTCCTATTGCTGCAGCTTTGCTTCCTACGACAATTTAAGAGTTCTGTACAGAGATCGGATTACTTGGCTTTGCGTTTGGGCTTCATCACTGTGGGTATTTAATTATCAATGCCCATGCTTGTTTATGTTACTTTCCTATTGTCTTCCAAAGCCACACAATCATTATCCTCATACAGTCACACATATGATTAAGTGCATCATTTCTTTGATATTCTGCTCAATATATCTGGACATCTGTAGGAACCTTGTGCCTAAATTTAGACTTACAAGAAAGAGGCAACTGGATGTCATGCACTTCCATGCCTCTGTATTTTAAACGGACTGTAAATATTAAAGTTCAGATAGAAAACCAAGTTTCATTATGCAGTGTGGCTACAAGATTCCCTTTACTAATTCACTTGCTAGACATCAGTAGTACTTGATAAAACATGAATGTTCCAATTGCTAATTTACTTAGATTGTACTATAATTCTTTTCTTTGTTAGATGACCATATTCTAACTACAGTACTTTAGTTGTTTAATATCAATTCAAATCGAAGAACTTGCCCAATCCTACACATACCTATCATGTTCATTTTAGCATTTCCCAAGCCTCTAATCTAACCCTGTGGTACAAACGAGCCATAAGGTAATTTGTTGGAGTTTTGGGGGAGGGGGGGTGACATAGTCTGGTCAGGTCTAGGAATGATTCTTCCTTGATGATGGAGGGAGTTGAATCCTAAGCTAGTACACTTGTCACCCTGGAACCCAGGTTCATCGAACTCTTCAGTTACATAAATAAGTTGCGCATCCATCTAACGGACTATGTAATTCCTTATACCCTAATGAGTGAATGAACTGAACAATTATTTGATTACGGTCTTGTTTCTATAATCCACTCATGTACATGAAAATGAAAGTATGGAAACTTTTTCTGGGTGGAGCAATCATTTCTTTTGCAGTTCAGATAACAATCTCATAAATAAAGAGGATACAATTTCTTTTGATTTCATTTCTTACTTTCGAGGTGCACTAGAAACCTACCACATTTGAAAACATGATAAAGTTGCAGGGAAAATTAACATAACTTTATCCATGCATTTTGGCTTACTCTCCTTGTTCATTGGAAAACGCTTCTGATGATTTGTGGATACTGATTTCTGTTCTTACTTGCGTCTAAATAATATGCAGAAGCACAGACTTCCACATTCTTATAACTTTCATAAATATGTGGTCCGGAGTATGGAAGATGAGTTTCAAGGGATTCTTGGTATCAGGTACGCGGTCCTATGGAAAGAATAATTTGGTTCCATTTTACTTAGCATCTTAACTTAGTTTTGTGCTTGATGACTGCAATTGTTTTCTACTTACCTTTCACAAAGTAAAAATGAGATAAACAAGGGCAAAAAACGTCTGCCGTAAATGTAGTCCTGCATTCTTACAAAACTGAAATGGATGTTCTAAGTGAGTTCTAAGCCAGCTCACATTTCATCCTATAGTTAGAATCTAAAGCATATTTAGTTTTTCAATGATTTCCTATTATTTGGGGGGTAACTGAGTTAGTTTTTGTTTTGCAGCTGGCCACTTTGGGGTTATGCAATAGTGTGCATTTTCGTAAATGTTCATGGTAACTTCTTTTCTATTCAGAATGCAAAAAACATATTATTTTTCCTTTTATTTTCCTTTTGAAAGGAGGCTGGAACTGGGAGACTAAGCCCTCATGCCCAGAATAAGCACATTTAATTTAAGACATTGGAGCTTTATTTTCTACATTATGTCTTTTTGCTGCAGGTCTGAATATTTACTTTTGGCTTTCTTTCATCCCTGCCATTGTGAGTTTATATAGATATATTTGTTATCATTATATCTATAGCAAATCTCTTTGCAACAACTTTGCTTGCTCAATATTCTGCTGATGGATCATTTCAAAAAATTTCATGTCAAAGCTTGTCATGGTGGTCGGAACAAAGCTCCAGCATGTTGTATCTTCCTTAGCACTTGAAATTGTAGAACAAACAGGGCCGACTGTTGGGACTCAAGTAAAGCCACGTGACGATTTGTTTTGGTTTGGAAAACCAGTAATACTTCTGCGGTTGATACAATTCATCATATTTCAGGTTACTTGCATTTCATATCTAGTGTCTTATCCTCTTATTTACCATTCATAACTAGATTACTTTTCCGATGATATTAATCCTCACTATTTTTTGTGCGCATGCAGAATGCCTTTGAGATGGCAACATTTCTCTGGTCCTTGGTAAGACACTATATTAATCAAACTGAAGGAAAATTCATAGATATTTTTCGTATCGGCATATATGACGGCCAAAAAAAGTAACAGAAGATTATTTGCTAACAGTCTTCTGTCTAATGCGTTTTGGCTCATTTGCTTCTGCTATTAAATGAAAACTTGTAGGATTGATGTAAGAGACTGTTATATTGCTTTCCCTTGTGTTGATATTTAAACTTTTTATAGGTTCGCAGTTGTCTATAGTCTCTATAGTAAGGTCGTTTTATTCGATTTTTTTTATTAAATATTGCAAGGTTGTCAAGGTTCCTCACAGTTGAACATTAGGAATTTTATCAACATTCTGTTTACCTTTGCTCATTAATTAGGAGTAGATTGTCTTGATTAGTTCTTTAGTTGTGTGCTTCCTTTTCAGTCTTGCTTTTTGTAAATGCAGTGGGGACTCAAGGAGAGATCATGTTTCATGAAAAACCACATAATGATAGTTATTCGGCTGGCTTCTGGGTATGTTCCTTTCTAATTTATCCACTCTGAGACACAACAGCTTATGAGACGCAATAGCTTATGATCGCGTCACTTTTTTTGTTTATACATATGAGAAGGATCATGATGCCATAGTTTTCTCCTGGTTGCAGTGTTCTTGTTCAGTTCTGGTGTAGTCACAGCACAGTGCCTCTGAACGTCATTGTTACACAGGTTTGCTTGAACCCTTGAATGATTAAACACAAGTACATTGGCATAAACCCACCATTGAATAAGAAGAGAAGTAAAAAATAGTACCCTGCTCAACGAGTGAACTCTATGTGCCTGATGCACATGAGTGGATCCCTAGTTTAAAGGAACATAGGGATGTGAATTAAGAATAGAGATAATTTTGCTCGGATCAATTGATTTGAGTAGTTTGACAAGTCAAGTGTTGGCAATTGATGATTTCAGATGGGATCCCGGTGTAAGAAAGCCCTGGTTGCTGAGAGTGTCAGAGAATCACTCCATAGTTGGTGCAAGAGAGTGAAGGAGAGGTCTAAACACTCGCATGCTACTAGATCAGTTTGTTCACTCGACACAACCATTGATGAGAGGGATGAGATAACAGTTGTATCTGGCACGTTATCTCGGAGCTCTTCGTTGGACTCCCTACATCAAGTAACTGTAGCATCAATGGAACAGCCTGACACTGTTCTTGAGACTACAGACCCGCCTCAACATGAGTACTCATTCCGGGTGGCGGAGTATTTAGCTGACTCGGTAAGCATCAGCACACCACGTCCTACCACCGGTGAAATAGACGATGACGCCATTAACGGAGAAGAAGAAAAGGTGGATACTTTATTAGAGTTGTTTCAGAAAACATAAGACCAGTGAAGAAGATGGTGGAAAGGCAATCAAGTGCACTTTGACCGCAGAGGCGTAGCTACATTGGAACCAGCAGGTTCAAATGATCCCTATGAGCTTACGACAACAAGCATCAATTGGTTGATGATTTCATATATATTACATTTCAATGTATAATTGACCCCCTGTCATAAAAAGGAGGGAAAAATGCAAGATGAGATTGTCAATGACCAATAAAAAAAAGATGAGATTGTACAAGATCTGCCTGCAAGTTTTTATTATGTTAGTAGATTTCTAAAAAAGTAATACAAGTCATGACTTCATATCAATATCATCAAACCTTAAATTGTAATTTTCTTACTGTTATATGTATAAATTAAATTGTAATTTACTTACGCGAAGTCAGACTCCTTTTAGAGCTGTTTCGGAGAACACCAAAGTATTATAACACCACTTGGCCAAGTGAGGCTTCCAGGGAGTAGCTATGTCGGAAAGTTAGATGATGGATGTACCATGTAGGTTGTTGATGCATGTATGTTTAGAATAAAGGGACAAGTGATGTTCAAATTAACTCAAATGAAATATTTATATATATATATATATATATATATATATATATATATATCTAC